>NC_056728.1:604226463-604338963 GCF_019279795.1 Protopterus annectens | reverse complement strand
TCGCTGAATGTATCAAGCTTAAGTGAAAACTTATTTTTCTTAGTTTAATACCTATCTATTTTGATTTATATATATATATATATATATATATATATATATATATATATATATATATATATATATATATATATATATATTAGATGCACATAAGCATTTCTGTTTTCACTGGACTTAGTACTGCAATTGTTTTATATGTTCTTTAAAATTCTTATCAGCTTTTTTCTCTTTATTTACTTTTTTAGGAAGTTGCTTATAGAAAACATTTGCAATGCTCCCTTAACGGCATCATTATGGGCCATAACAGATGCTCTCCAAGGGTATCTACACCATATGGTTGTCACTTGACAAAACATATTCAGTCTGTTTAGTTGGTTACTTTACACTAACACAGGTTCATAGGTGAATTTGTTAAAATTAAAACCTGCTTGCCTTAAGTAAGCTATATTACCATAACCCAGTATTGACATTTTCAGCTCTACAGATATGTATTAAGATTGTTTTTGAAGGATAAAACAGAAAAGCAGAAGACTCATTCCATTTGTAAGGTGAAGTATATTCTGTAGTATTTTAAAATACTCCTCAACTCATATATCATGTTTCCTCCTGTGATTGACATCTGTTTTAGTATTCATTTCCTTGCAAAGGCAGTGCTAAGAGATGATGCCCTGTTTAAGCATGCTTCTAAACAATCCTCTGCTTGGAGTTCTTACATGAAAAGTCTTCAGAAAGCTTGATACTCATTGCCTCAGAGGATAATAACCTGAGTTCAACTTTCTCACAGCATAGCATATTAAACTTCATATGAGTGAAACAGTATGATTAACTGCTTAGATTGGCCCACATGGCTTGCTTCTGTCCTGTCCTGTGAGCCCTCCAAAGTCTGATAGTAAATTAGAGGATGACCTTAAATGTAGACTATAGTTAGCATTTCATTGGCACACATGCAGACTTACTGTGGACTACAAGCTGTACTGTCATATTTGTCTGCTTTCTTACTTCTGTAAGTAAACTATTTTGTTCTTGACAGTTTTGTTGAAATGCAGCAGGCCTGAGCAGCTTGGCTGTGCTATACAATCTGCTGAATCTAGTTTTGTCTCGTTTGTACATATCTGTTTTACTGATTAGATTGCTATCCTGGGCTTTATTAATTAATTCTGTATGTCACCGGGCCAAAACATTTTTGCTTTTCATTTTTGCCTTCACTCAAACCTGAAATTCTGTGTCTCTGACCTGCCCTTCATGATAATCTGACTACCAAAGTCCCTCCCTTCCCACTTTGTTTGTTATTGTCAGTTGTGTAAACTACTTTTCCCACACATTGTCTTACATAGATCTATAATGCTGGTAGCCCACTAAGAAAACCGGTATTGCTGTTGAGTTAACCTCCCTTCATACAAATTGTCATTTTCACATAGCTCCCATTTGGTTGCCATCCTTACCTCAGTCTGAGAAGGTTCTGGATTATTTTTTTTACCATCCTTAGCAGTTAAAAGATTTACTTTATTGTTTTGCACTTCAACTATATTAGAGAGGTACTGTTTCATGGAACCTATAGCTCATACTTAGACCTGTTGGAGACACTCACCAATCAACTAAATACCATACTCATGGGTGAATCTAATTACTTCTCTATAAAATGTGAATCCTACATGACCCAAAATTTGCAGGCACATAGATTCTTAGATATCGTAAACACAAACACCCTGGACCAGATAGTGCATACACCTACCCAAGGTAAACACAAACATGGGAGAATGCTGCAACATCACCCCCCCACACACACCCCACCCCCTGCATCATATCTTCTCTGATAAGATCAGACCACAAAGCAGTGGACAACTAAGAGGACTAATCAAGTCCAACAATGCAAATTTTGAGGTAACAGTAGTGTCATAGGCCAAAGACAACCAGAGAACTTTCTTCAATTATGTCCAAAACCGCAAAGGCAGAATACCACAGTGTGCTGAACTGGTGGTAAATGAACCCATGATCACAAAACAAGGAGATATAGGAAATCTATTGGCTGACAAATACAGCCCCAAGTTTAGCCCCCCCCCCTTGCCCCTAGCTGCCCTCCAGGAAATGCCAATACTACCAGTAAGGAGCAGATCTTAATGGTGCTTTCTAAGGCCATTTATACAGCTTTGATAGGCTTCAATAATATCCCAGAATGTCTCCTTAATAGTCTGAAATATGACCTATCAGGGCCACTGGAGTCACAATTGGGTTGGGCTACATCTATAGGTCTAAAGTTCAGTACTGAAAAAAAATAATTGTGGTGACCCACCACTGGTCCAGTAATCAAGGAGCCTCAATCCTCACCACTGGCAACAGTGAGTGATGTACATTGGGAGGATGACAGGTATACACACAGTATATCCAGATGCAGCTATCTGCATCAAGTGCAATTTTACTTAAGAGCACACAGAGACCACAATCAGTCTGGGGATGGTTTCTCCCTCTTTCTCCAGATGCCCAGTAAGACTCCCCACTGGGACAGTTATAGAGTTAGGATCTGAGCTGAGTGGCCAAGCCCAGACCACCAGCACACTCTCTGTCCAACCAGTACTTTGTATCCCTGCCCCAATTAGTTGACACACACACTCTCTGAGGTTTGATTTATACATGCACACACACCTGGGAAAGACTTGCATGGGTTTACTAGCTATTCTCCCTTTTGCCCAGACTATAAGGTAGTTATCACTGCCACCAGCCAATTCATTATCAGCTACTTTAAGGCCCTTAACAAAGGGTGTCCAATCTTAATATGTAATGTTACTATTAATACAAATAGTTTATTTATTTACATTTGGTACATTTACCAAATATAAATTAATTAATTAAATAAATAAATGATACAAATAATAGTTTGGCCAAGAGCAAGGCTACTAGGAATGGCCAACACAGTGTCACCAAATAAATATGCAAGTCTCTATTTATCTCTACATGGATTAGCCACAATGAAAGGTTTAAATATATTTAATAATAAATAATAAAATAACAAGATGATACTGAATATATATATATATATATATATATATATATATATATATATATATATATATATATATACACATATATATAGTCACAGCTACATCAGAGTTCAAAACCACAGGAAATATTTAAAAGAACATTGCAGGTAGTCTCAAATTAATAAAGGAAAACATCCAAGCTATGCTTCGCTATATTCTTGACTAAATCTAAGAGAATTACTTTAACCTAGAAACTTATATAGAGCAAGACAGATGTGGTGAATGGCTCTTCTAGTTGTTGTCAGGTCAAAGACAGAATGCAGAATGTTGTGTCTCTCTCAGAGATTTCTCTTATTAATATCTCACATATTACACCTGGGCTAGCTTGCAGAATGACATAATTTCTTGTCATCTGACTTCTAGCCCCAGGCCCAAAACAACCATTGATGGCAGCTGGTAGCACTTAGCTTCTACCTGCAAAAATACACAGACAATGGTTTTCCTCAGATCTTTGGCAGATGCTGGAAGTTGTAATACAATAAAACACTTCCAAGATGATGCAGAAAGTTCCCTAATTTTAGACATTGTGTCTCCTTGCTGCATTAAAACTGAAAGATATAATCTGTTATTGCATGGCCATAAAGTAATTTAATTTCAGCTACTTTTCTAAAGTTTTGCTGGACTGAAGTTAACCTTCTGTGTTGCAGTTTCCATTCTTAAAATTTATACATTTAAAGAGGTACAATAGAGCATGTACATTTCTGTTCCGGTTACATTTCAAATAGCAATTTGCAAATACCGTCAACCAGTTTGATATACACATGACATACAATTCTAATACATTTGTAACACAACCATCTTATATGAATTATGTTGATATTCACAAATGACATATAATTATTTACAAATTTCAAGATAGTGGTGCTGGAAGTATCCCCCTTTGTCACAATAACATCATATATTTTACTAATAGGTTAATGCATCCACAGTTCCATTGCAGGAAATAGATTAATGTAAGGAACTGGAAATTATGATTGCCTCAAATTTATCTTTTGGAAATCATACAAAAGTTGTTTGTAGTAAGGCTCTGAAAAAGATGGTTATATTTTAAAAACATTAACAACAACTGATGAAAAATACCTCACAACAGTATTCAAATCTTTTATAAAACCAGTCCGAGTATAACATTTTTGTATTGTACTCAAGGACAACTATACAATTTTGACAGCGTACAGAGAAAATTTACAAAAAGAACAGACTGATTTAAGGATCTGGACTATGTGAGCAAATTCAGTCATCTAAAACTTAACACAACAAGTTATAGATATATTCTTGGAAAGTATCTCAAGAAAGTCCACATGACCACCAAGGCAGATATGATGTAAATCCAAAAAACTTCAATATACGGTTAGCGCTTTCATGATCCTCTGAGCACTTCTTCAGACCATACAACTGCAGTAAAACAATGTCATTAAATATATGTCTCAATCTTATGACACCTATCACATGGTAGCATCAATTAAAATCACTTGAACAGCCTCAGCCCCTTCAAAAAACATTTTAAAGGGACTGGGCCATTTAGCCCTGGATGTGCATCACTATGTAACCTTATAATCCAATTTATTTCTCTTTGTTCAAGGATGTTGTTAGAATCACCTAATCTCATATTAGTTACTATCTGGTCTAATAATTAAAATTTAAAAGTATGCGTGTTGTCTGTATTCATTACATATGTGGCTAAAGCATTCCTGTAATCAAGCTTCCTGATGGCTAATAGATGTTCACGTATCCTCTCTCTCAACTGCCTCTTGGTCTTCCCTACATAAAAACCATGGCATGATTGGCAGGTTGCTAGATAGACCATAAAAGTACTATTACAGTTGGTTTTGAAGTGAGTAGAGTATTCAAAGTGAGTGACATTATGTATAAAAGTGTGTTGTGTATCTATCTATATATATATATATATATATATATATATATATATATATATATATATATATATATATATATATATATGTATACATATATATATATACAATAATTAAAATTCCCACACATTGAAGTAGAGCCAATTTCAACTTGTGTATGTGTATCTGGTGCATCATAGCATAATAGGAAGCATTTGAAAGGACTTATCTAAGCTAACCCATGAATTTAGAGATAGCGGATATAAATATAATTATATTATATAAAAATATAAATATAATCTATTTGTTAGCCAAATGGTAACAGAAGTCACCCAGCTTAGACATAGCACAGTACAACCTTTTTTATATGATAATACCACTACACCTCGGATTAGAGCTAGGAAGAATAAAAGAGAAGATAAAGTTAACTACTCAATGCATTATACCAGTGATCATGGTTTATTTTGTGATATAATTAAGAGAAATTGGCCAGTCCTTTTGACAGAAGAAAAGATTGGTGAGGTTGTAGGACCACGACCCAGATTTATGTTTAAAAATAAACTTAATCTTAAACGTTTATTATGCTATAATGCACCATAACTGAATAAATTATAGCAGGTTAGTGAAGGAGGATACAAAAAGTTAAGAATAAGAATTCTTATGCTGCACTTGCTTACATTTAACCTCTCAACTGTACAGATTTTCGTATTCCATTTTTGGTCTGTTTTTCAGAAAAGTGTGGTTTTTCTGGCAAATTAGTCACAAATCATTAAAGATTAAAGTAGGAAAATAATGACAGACATTTGAGTTCCATATTTATACCCTTCAGAAAATTTATAATAATGCAAGACCTACTATTCTGTCAAATTTCTAAGTTTGTAAGAGCAATATTTAAAAATTGGCCCTTTGTCTCACTTTTATTTATGGCTTTGCTCAGATTTCTTGCTCTAAGAGGTTGAGAGGTATGCCCGCTTATCATACCTCTCAACTTCTCTGTGCAAGAAATCTGGACAAAGCCAGAAAGGCCCAAAAATAGGGACAGAATTTAAATATTGCTCCTATATATATAAAGTTGCTAGAATAATAGGTTTGCATTATTATGTATTTTTATGAAGGATATGAAGCCTGAAGCTCAAATGTGTGTCATTATTTAGTATTATTTAGGGACTTCAATCCTCAATGATTTGCCAGAAAACCACCAATTTTCTGAGGTGCAGACCAAAAGTATTTGGCAAAAATCTGGACATTCTGTGAAAATCTGTGCAGTTGAGAGGCATGTTGCGTATTGCTACTTACATTTCAGTTACATCTGCATGTTATATGTAGCCATTAGTTTTGGGGCTGTTGGGAAAGGAAAATGTGATGTAGTTGTTATTCTATTAAGTTTGTAAGAACAATATTTAAAAAGTGAACCTATTTTGGGGGCTTTGCCCTACTTTTATTAATGTCTTTGTCCAGATTTCTTGCTCTGAGGTTGAGAGGTATAACCAAATGTGTCAGGGTCATCGCTGTCAGACAGAGATATTTTAAATTTTGACATACTTGTTGTACCCCACTCTCCTCATCTAGTGACTCTAGATGTGTCCAAGCAAGACAAGGAGCAGTTATGCAGTGTAAGTGTGGAGAGTATTCCCCCATCCAAGGTAGACACAAGTGCAGTGACTTTTCATCTGTCCTTGATTTTGAAGAATGTTCTAGTTTTCTGTCATATTTTTATACTGTTGATTTATGCTTCTTATTATTCAGAAAATGCATGTTGTTGCAGTGCCTGTTGTTGCTCTGTGTTTAAGTAACAATGATTTAATGACCATCACATAAGCTTGTCTGAGATTGTTAGATGCAAGTAAGCTTTAATAAGCATACTGTTAAAGAATTATCAACATTGAAAGCATTTATGCTGTAGTCATACAGATAATATTTACGTAACTAGATAACGTATAAGCCTTAGATATTGAAATGCATATGACAGTATTTGTAATAAAGGATGTGATAGTCATTTTCAAATTTATCTAGATCACACAGTGCTGCCTGTATGTGTTATGTGGTTCCATTTTAAGTGACACAGGGTGCAAATGCAAAAACAAAAGTAATTGCCAAGCTGGGATTGTTACTTATAAGATTCTGAGTTAGAGCTACTTCTATTAAGAGTGATAAGTATGCCTAATTATGTGTGTTGTAAGACTAGTAATCCATGCAGCTTTACTTAATACTTGCTTTCTTATTTCTTTTGTATGACAGGCTGCATTATAGTGGTAGTACAAGATAGGATTACAGTATTTTCAGAAGCTCATTACATTTTGTTGGAGTCTTGTAGTCATATTTGCAGGCTTTACCCTTAAACTAAACAGAATGCCAATCTATCGTGTGTGGTCCATAATCTGTGCAGTAATCCTTTAAGCAATTTATCTTGAGCTTGTTTGTTGTTCATTTTTTACTTTGATCATGTTTTCCCCATGAAACAAGTAGATAGTTGTCAGGCAGAAGGTCTTTTTTGGATATGAAACATTTTTAGAAGTGGAGGTATCCCAGAGATTGCTACGTTCAGCATGTTACTTGGTACTTTTATAAAGCTGAATATAAATTATAATTAGAACTGCAAGGAGAAGTGGTTTGAGATGAGTACTGCTTGTTTTTTATACTTGATTTTAACTGGCATTCCAGTAATGTATTTAAAAAATACTTTATTTTTGCATGCCTCACAACCTTTTTGTTTCCATCTAGATATTAAGTAAGCTGTCATGTAGCCAATGCATTGAAATATTCTTTTTCTTCTCCACTTCATTTTGTCTTTGTTGGACTCTCATAATGATGGCTTGGCACCCAAGGCAGTGTATTTAAAGTTCCAGTTTTTGTGGTTTTGAGAATAGATAAAAAATGACCACTTTGAACCTGTTTTGTAATTTCAGAGAACGTATGCTATGCTAACAAGTGTACTTTTTTCCCTCTAAGAATAAATGTTTACACATTTTGCAGTCTTGGTTTCTGCACCTAAAGTAGCAAAATGTACAGGCCAACATGGGAGGACACGGATATCCTTCAGAAGGGACTCACGGAAACAGATAGCTGGTGCCAGAGCCATGGCCTGAAGTTAAACGCCAAAAAATGTATAGTCATACCCTTCGAGAAAAACAAGGTAACCCCAAGCTACCATATAGGTGGCAATCCACTAAGCACAGAAGAGGTTATCAGGGACCTGGGGACCCAGTTTGACAGTGGCCTTTCTTTTGACACTCACGTTGCTAAAGTGGTTAGAAAGACCTTCTACATTGCCCACCTGATCATGAAGGGATTCACATCCAGATCTAGTGAGGTCATTGTTCCCCTGTACTCTTCACTTATCAGACCAATGATCGAGTACAATGCCCCATTCGGGATGTATCTCACCCGACATCTGCAGCAATTGGAGAGACCCCAAAAGTTCCTCACCAAAAGGATAAAGGGACTACAAAATCTGTCATATGCTGCCAGATTGAAGAAACTCCAGCTCTCTTCAGTCGCATACCGTCTGCTCAGAGGTGACATGTGCCTGACATACAAGGCCATGTCCAACCCGGAATTAATGGACATGCTCCACCTCAAAAAATCCAAATCCACCAAAACCACTAGAGCAAGCGACTTAAACCTTAGCATGGATATAAATAGGACGTGCTGGAGGGATAGATTTATCACTCAGAGACTCCCTAGGCTGTGGAATAAAATCCCGGTCCATGTGAGGCAGAGCACCTCGCTGGCTCTGTTCAAGAGAAATCTTGACCTGTGGATGGGAGATCGTAGGTTTACCGTGGAATCATCTCTGTGTCACTGCTGGACAGAGGCACAACAAACTAATGGGCACAGTATTTTTTCATATAAGGGGTGGCGTAAGCCACAAAAATTTGGGCTAGGCTTATAAATGCCTTAGGGCAGATAGCCTAGTATAAACCTATGAACCTATAAACCTATGAACATTATGCACTGAGAAAACAGCTGCTCAGTTTTCAGTTTCAGCCTCATGACAGTGAGTAGCAAATTACTTGTATAGAAGGTTTTATAGTATTTTAAGGCAATTACTTGAGAAGATGAACAAATTAATAATTAACTATATACTGCAATGGTTTAATACACTCCCGTGAATCAAGCTAGCTTCCAGCTACATCTGCCAAAACAATACTGAGGTAGTTAGATAGACATTCATTGGCATACGCTATGCTTAGAGTGAAGAATATATATATATCTGTTTGGTTAGATCATTGTGTTTTTTTTCCTCTGTGGTAGGTGGATTGGGCCTTTTTCAGACAAGACCCACTCCAGATGCCACCAACTTTTATAGAAAGGATGCAGAGTATACAAGAGATTATAAACAGTGTTAAGAGCTGAATAGGTAGCTACCCTTATTTGATGCTGGAAGATCAGAAGACTGTAGATTCTATTGCCACCCCATGTTAAGAAAATAGCAGGCCAATGTAAATGAGCTTTTAAGTCATAACATGATTAACACTTTTGAATGAAGTTGGAGACAGAGTGTCTGTGTAAGATGAATAGCTTGCTAGTCCCAGCAAGAAGACAGGAGTGATTTTTATGGATTTATGAAAGGGCAGGGGAACGTACTTGCACTGAGGATTAATGCTTTATGTGTTTTCTTTTAGTGTACTTTTTTGTGATCATATTTGCCATTGCTTAAGGCATAGTGTAGATCAGTACACCTTCCTGGTTAGTAGCAAGCAGTCACTTGTGACACACATTTATCTAAAACAGCTGTTGATGTGCTTCCCTCTTATCAAAGGGCCCGAATGTGTTTAAGACCATAATAGCAGAATTAATGTTGTGTGTGTGTGTGTGTGTGTGTGTGTGTGTGTGTGTGTGTGTGTGTAAAATAAATAAATAATATATATATATATATATATATATATATATATATATATATATATATATATATATATGTATATAAAACATTTAAAAGAAATAAACTTATATTGTTAGCAATAAAACTGTTTATATTTTTCTCATTTATTGTACTCTAACATTTTTCCCAGAACAAGAAAGAGGTCTGATTTGAGTGTAATAACAGTATTTTGGGGGCTGTCATTAGCACAACTATTGCAGTTCCATTTTTGTCAGTATTGTCTTTGTGAGCACCTATAATTATAAGAAAATGAAAAACATAAGATTAACATTTTTAGTTAGGCTTGGGCTTACATTAGAATAATCTAGAAATAAATAAATAGGCAGTGCACACATACACTGTGTTGTTGTTAATTCAGTATCTGTGGTACTTCAGTCCATGTAAAATGGAATGCCTGGAATATCATCGTTACTGTTATGTTTTTGGTCAGGGACTGGTACTCTAAGTTAGATTTGCTTAAGCTTTTTGGTTCTGCTCCGTATGTGTCCTTCTTTTCTGGAAAACTACATAATTGCTTAAAATACATTGTGCATAGAAATAAGAAAATTACTGCATTTGAGAATGTTTGGCTATGACAATGGTTACAGTATGATGGTATTTTGGCCATTTAGGAGTCTTTCTGGAGGTTAGGATATCTGTTGGGGCATTTTGTATCATTTGTGTGGCAGAAATAGGTCTCTGAAATAATAGCCTGCAGTTTACATCCACAGAAATCAATAGCATTAAACACTACATGTCTGCACCCCCTCCCAAACACACACACACACACACACACACACACACACACACACACACACACACACACACACACACACACTCTACCACCACCAAATGAAGTAAGATCATGTGCAAGTTCTTGGCTCTTGTGATGTGAAAGAAATACGGTAATGTAACCATGGAGAATTATTTTACTTATTTAAACATTGTAGGCTGAAAGCAATTTCTCTAGGTAGGCAGTTGGACTGGGGGCAATGCCTATCTGTGAATAGCTGCAGTTCTGTTTAGCTTTGCAAAAGTAATGTACATTTCACTGAAGTAAGATTGACCAAAAGCTCTGAAATCTGAGTATGGTTTATGTGGGGGAAAAGTATACTTACCTTCATGACAGTGTCATCTTTTTTTTTGCCTTTAACCTGACAAGATCAAGTCGTATACTGTGGTTGGGGTTGTCAGAGGAGAATGGGGCTGTGTGTGACTGGGACAAATGGCCCTGATGCTTACTGTGAAGTCTAGCTTTGCAAAACTATAATACTTTAAAGTCTGTACTTTAAGATGAATGTACAATAATTAGCAAGCTTACGAGTACTTGTTCATGTATGTTTCATATTCATGTTCATTGTCTATACTGAATGTTTATTTAAAATGTTTCTAATATGTTGAGCTTTTCTTCCCAGACATTGTTGACAAGGGATTTTTGTTTTATAAAACCGTGTTGCATTGTAGAAACCCAGGTTAAAAAAAAAGTAAAATACATAAAATGAAATGTGTACTTGGCTGGCACACACAAACTGTGACTAATGCCTCTGTCAACAAAATGAAAGTATGCAGTGCAGCTGTTACTATTATTTGCACTTTAATCCTGACAAGTAAAAAGCAGCTACTTTACTTAGTTAATGGGGGGGGGGGGGTATTTGTGAATTAATTGAGGTGACTGGCCTTGCTGTTTACTGCCGTAATTGTGACTTTGCCAGATAACTGTTTATTTGGGTAAAGTCAGCTGTTGTGCAAGCCTGTAAGTACCATTTTTGAGCAACAGACTAAATTAATGCAGCCATTAATATTTTCATTTTAATCCTGGCAAGGTCAGCAGATATTTTAGGTTGGCAATAGATATGATGGTTGTTTGTGGATGAAATGTTTGGCACTGTAGCTTTGGTGTAATTCTGGCTTTGCAGAACTAAGTGGGGAGGATGTTGTTTGGAAATGAACTGAAATGAGTGGCCCTACTACTTATTGTTATAAGACTGCTGTGCATTTGGATGGAGTGAGATGGATTGAGTACAAGTGCTGACCTCTGGATAATGTTTATGTGAAAGATGCATTTGCATTACTGTTTGCTTTCTGATTTTCAGAGGTTCAAGCCAGGTACTTCTGGTAGCCTATTGGGATGGGGACTATGTCAGTGTGAAAATGAAATAACTGGCCATTTACTGTTGTAATTCTGGCTTTGCAAAACTAATATGTATGAGGAGGTATGCAATATGCATACAGGCTGTGACTATTGTCTGTTTGCAGCAGATGTAGTATTTTAATGCTGGAAGGATCAAAGCAGAAACTGTAGTGGTGGGCAATTAAATGACTTGCCCTGTTCTATTTTTAGTCCTGGAAAGCCAGAATTATCTGTATTTTGGAGAAATAAGACAGAATGTAAGCTGTGACAGTGTGTGCACCACAGATGCATTAATATAGTCTTTTTTTTAATCCTGGCAGGGCCAGGCCAGATGGTTGGTAAGTCATGGCTATGGGAGACTGCCAACGACATTAGTGCTGTTCATGAAGCTGTACTTAAAATGTACACAATAGTGGCACGTAATCATTTCTGTAATATCTTAATTTCAGAGTTACAACCATGATAACCAGAATGACTGAACAGAGTGGCCTTTCTGAAATCTATTCATTTTATAGACTTGACTTTGGATGAAAAGTTAAGAATCAAGAGGACTGGAAGACCCACACCCGATCTGAAGGAGGAGTCTCTAGGTACAAGTAGGTCAAGAACATACACATGCAGCTTCAGCAGCTCAGTGTACAACAAACACACCTGGATCTGTGGTTGTGAGGAAACAAACAGCTTGTACTGCTTCCCATGTTTGTTGTTCGGTGGAGAAGATGACTGGACATCAAAGGGTGTGAATGACTTGAAGAGAATGGAAGAAAAGTCCAGAAAGCATGAACAGTCTGCTAAACATTTTGACAACCAAATGAGTCTAGCAATGTTGGGAACTGTGGATACTGGGTCTCAGTTAAGTACTGGATACCAGTTATCAGTGGAAAGACACAACAAGAAAGTGGAAGAAAAACGCCATGTTCTATCACTTATAATAGACTGCATCAAGCTGTGTGCTGAAGAAGAACTTGTTTTAAGAGGCCATTATGAGTCTGAAGAGTGACTGAGTGGCAGAATGTTCCAGAGACTGGTACACTTCACTTGCAGGATTGATCAGAAGTTGGCTTTACACATGAAAACTTCAACTGTTTTTAAAGGAACATCAAAAATCATTTAAAATGAACTCCTGGACTGCATGCTAACAACATGGAGAAAAGAAATAAAAAAGGAGATCCATACTGCAAAATTTGTAGCAGTAATTGCAGATGAAACCAATTATGCTACTGGGCTGTGTCAAATTGCCATTGTGTTCCGTTACGTTGTCAATGGACAGGTGTTAGAACATTTTTGGAGATACTTTATACCACCTGGACAGACGGCAGAGCATATTGCTGGCATGATAAGAGAACAGTTGAAGGAAGTAGTTGAAGACCTGCATGAAAAAGTGATTGCTCAGAGTTATGATGGTGCATCTATTGTAAGTGGGATTCAGCATGGAGTCCAGGTCATCATAACAGAGGAGTTTAAATATGCCTATAATGTACACTGCTACTCCCACCAACTTAATCTGGTAATGCAAAGGGCCACACTACATAATACTGAAGCAAGGACATTTTTTAACACTTGGTGGAATTCCAGCCTTTTTCTCTCATTCAGTTCAAAGACAAGCTGCTCTGGATAATATAGTAGCACGACGCATGCCAAGAATGTCAGGAACATGGTGGAATTTTAACATCCGTACTGTAAATGCAGTGTACAAAAACTTGGAGTTGCTGTCAGAGTGTTTTCATTATTTGTACAAGTGTCCTACATCTGCTGCAGCAACTGTATAGGAAGAAAATGGGCTACTGCGAATGGTTTACCTTCATATCATCGATCACATATGATCGACCGGCCACATCGAACTGTTTCTGTGAAACCAGAACTGTGAAACTTTTAAAATGTCGAATAAATGTCGAATTTCAACATTTCTGGCCATGCCACACCTCCAAACCAGTGTTACCATGGGTCAAAAAGGGGGCAAGATTTTGCTGTTAGGATATGTGGAATTCAACATTCGGGACGTACGCACTTCGATATTCACGGAAGCAGGGTCAACCATAGTGAGATCGGCATTATGAAGGTAAACCACTGCGAACACTTGAAGATGATGAATTTAAATTTTGGCTTGCTGTTTTCCATCATATAATGTCCCACGCTGACATTCTTTACAGGCAACTTCAGTGTCGTACCACAGATGCAACCACTGTTGAAAAGGATGTGCATATATTATTGAATTCAACTGACAGTGTCAGATCAGATAGCAACAACATTGCAGAACAGTATCTACAGACAGAGAACATCCTGTCAAGACATAGACAAGGACCATCAGCATCCCAACCATTGCATGAGACATTGTCGATTGCTGGAAAGGAAGTGTGTGATGTCATAAAGTTCCAGGCAACATCACAATTTCAACAAACTGGCCATCTTCAAGCTTCTCAACTACTATTGCCTGAAAAGTTTTCAACATAAATACGAGAGTTTCCAGAAATTCTTTTCACAGCAACAATAGACAACAATCCATTCCTGTTGAGGTGAACTTGGAGTGGTGTATCATCATGAAGACTTTGCAGCAAGTGGCAGTGCAGTCAAGATGTTAAAATTCTTTGTGGACAGCTCATTAACCAGTGTGTTTTCAGAGATATACAATGTGTTGTTGATTATAGCCGCCACACCAGGGTCAACTGCTGAGGCAGAAAGGTGTTTCTCAACACTGAGAATATTTAAAATGTTTCTTCATAGTACAATGGGGCAAACAAGAATGAATGCATTGGCTATGATTTCCATAGGAAAGGAGTTAACGCGAAACATAACTAACTTCAACCAAAGAGTTATTGATTTGTTTGCACAAAATAAAGAGAGACAAATGGACTTTATCTATAAGTAACAAACCTGAGAAATACCCAGAGGAGTACAATAGAGGCTCTTATTTGGTACTATACTACAAGCACTGACTTGGAACCAGGTGGGGTCATGTGAATAGTCTTTGCTTGGGAAACTTTAAACTGTCCCTTTTGAGT
Organism: Protopterus annectens; assembly: GCF_019279795.1. Lineage (NCBI taxonomy): Eukaryota > Metazoa > Chordata > Ceratodontiformes > Protopteridae > Protopterus > Protopterus annectens. The sequence goes on along the minus strand of NC_056728.1, from coordinate 604,324,093 downwards.
CTCCAGGATAAAGAGGGGGGAGAAATCCATTATGACCTGATGTGTTCTAGACCAGACCACAGCTTCTCTTTGGGTGCAGAAATAGAGTACATGCAAAGTACTATTGGCAGCATACTTTGTAGGTAAGGCTTCAAACCAGCTTACACATGCTTTATCAATTTTCTATTCAGAATACAGAGAACACTGTGTTTGCTTGGGAACCTTCAAACTGTCTCTTCTCTGTTTCAAAAAAAAAGAAAGAAAACTGAAATCCAGAGTGACCAGATGTGTTCCAGACCAGACCACAGCTTCTCATCAGGTGCAGCAACTCAGTGTCACCATATGTGTTCCAGACCAGACCACAACTTCTCATCAGGTGAGGAAACAGAGTACAAAGTACTGTTTGCAGCATACTGCAGAGGTAAGTCTTCAAACCAACTTGTATATACATGTAACAATGTGTTGTGTAAAGTATTCAGCATGCGGCATTGTAATGGCCAGCAATATTCCCACTGCACCATACCCCCACCCATTTCTAGCTGGCCACACCCATTCCTGTTGGTGACACCCATTCAGCTGTCAACTGCAGCCCCACTTTGATTTGAAGTCACCAGCTACCACTGGGTTTATAAGAAGGCAGGATTTAAAAGAGCTATGTAATGTTTGACTGAAAATGATTGGGTAGATTATTAGTGATGTAAAATGTTTGCATCTGGGAGTGGGTCAGTATGGTTTGTGATGTAAAATGCTTACAACTAGGATTGTGTTGTTGTGGTCTGTTTTTATTTATATAAATGTATGATATATCATAAGTAATGGTTTAATAAAGATGTTTCTTGTTTAAAAAAGGGGGCAGGAATTGAATAATTTATGCAGTGTTGCTTAGGTTTTATGATATATAGCAATATATGTAAAGTATAATGTATGTTAAATGTTAATTTGTTGATACAGTTTGATTACTTTTGTATAAATGTAAAACTGCCTATGTCACAAGTGATAATTCAATAAAAGGTGTGCTTGAAAAAGAAATAAAATGGCTATTTTATGTAACAATATTCCTATTAATACTTGTTTGTTAAACAACTTGGCCTAGGGTTGCCACCTTTCATTGTGGCTAAAACCGGAGTAAGGCCACACACCCTCGCATCACCAGTAACCCTGCCCAACCCACCCTCTCTCCCTCCCACATTCCGCCCATTTTATGATGCCATTGTGACATCGCCTGATGGGAACGCCCTCTTTTTTCCATTCCTGGTGCCTGATTTCAGCTGATTTACAAACTCCTATAGTCTGTTTCCTTTTTTGAAACAGAATACCGGAGTTTGTATAGTGTTTTACGGACTACCAGAGAATCAATTTGATTTCTGGATAGTCCGGAAAAAAATGGAGGGGTGGCAACCCTAACTTGGCCACTTTTAAGAAATCTCTAGATTGTTGGATAAAAGACACAGTGTATATACCTTATATAAAGGAATCAATGATCCTGTTTGGCCTGTAGGCCTAAGCACTGCTTAATCACTTATGAACTTACTCACTCATTAGCCATCCATCATGCTTTGTGCTATATGAATGGAGGACCACAAAAGTCATCCATCTGAACAAGGGCAAGCCGTTGGTGGATCTTGGGCACTGCAGACACATTAGTGTGAATAGTCACATATGCAAAGCTGTAGACAGATTTATCATGGAAATGATCAACAATGACATAGGACATCTTTGGTCACTGGACCCAACTCAGTTTGATTTTGTCAAAGGCAAGTCATGCCTACTGAACCTGGTGGACTTCTTTAAGATGGTCTCCAAGGCAATGAATGAGGGAAAAACAGTGCATACTGCCTTTCTTGACCTAAGGCAATTGATACAATATCCTGCCCAGGCATTGTAAACAAACTCATGGAATTAAGAATAAACCATTATGTAATACACTGTATAGCCAGCTGGCTCACATATAGCACTCAGGAAGTAAAGACTGGAGAGGCAACCTCCACAAACAGGCTGGTTACCAGTGGAGTCGCCTGGGGTTCTGTGATGGGTCCAGTTTCTTTGGCATCTATTTCTTGGAAGTCAGTGCCCATCTCAATGGCCTCTGACTTACCAAGTTTGAAGATGATTGCAATTATAGAACTCCCCACCCCCAAGATACAAACATTTTACATGAAGTTCTAACACAGACAAATAACTGGTGACAAAGCTACAGATTAAAACCCAATACCAAGGAATGCATAATATTACCTTTTTGCAAGTTGGTCATCCCAGGAAACTACCTCATCAATGAAATACTCCTAAAAGAAAATATAGCAATCAGGGATTTGGGGACTTATGTAGATAGCCACCTGGCGTTCAACCAACATATGTCTAAGTTAGCAAGAAAATCATTCTGTGACAATCAACTTATAAGTAAAGGCATGGCATCTAGGTCCTGAGAAATCATTGTACCCCTATATACAGCTTTCATCAACAAATAACTGGAATGTCCACAGAGGTTCCTCACAAAAACAATGCAGGGCATAAACACAATGCCCTATGCAGATCACTTCAAATCTCTATTCCTATACACTGTTTTTACAGACTGCTAAGAGGAAATTCATGCCTAGTATTCAAAGTATCCTTGGCTCCCATCCAGATGGACCTTTTTCATATCCACAAAACAAACAGCATCAGAACTATTATATCCAAGGATTTAAACTTTGCTTGCAATTTGAATAGGACATATTGGAAGAACAGGTATGTATCTCAGAGAATTGCCATTCTCTGAAAGTGGCTTCTCAACCATGTGAAGCAGAGAACTTCCCTATCACTGTTCAGGTACAACCTGGGCCTGAGGATGTGAAATTGGAAATTCACTCCGGTCTGACAGCTATGTCTGTGTTAGACAGAAGCAGACATTAAATCCTGCCCTAACTAAAATACACTCCTTAAAATAACCTCTAAGGCAAAATAGGCTGTGGGATACATTTTGGTTGCATGGCTAGGCTTATAAAGGCACCAGTGGCCATTAGTCTGCTATATATTTATGAACCTATGTAACTCATTGCCTGCCATTGACTCTGAGATCCTGAAAAAAAAGAGATATGTCACCAGGATATGCTGCCAAGTTAAGCAGTTTTTAATTTTGTAGTGACAGCTTTTGTACAACTTACTGTACCTTCCTTTCTGATGCTGCTAGACATTGCAGCTATCTTTTATTTTTCACAACTAGTTGAGAGATTCTTTCTTTATCAGTCTTCACCTGCAGTGGGTGGCCTATTAAATACTGAGCCCATGCATTTTGCCATCAAAATAAATACTTAATACATTAGAAGTGGCTTGTTTGTGGCAGAGGCTTTGATTTTTTTCCATTTAAGACGCGTTTTTATACCTTCTTTTCTGTCATATTAAACTTCAGAAATGAGATCACAATGGATGAAATATTTTTTTCAGTCAAATTGTGCAGCAAAAGATGGAAATTCATCCAATCACATTTAAATGTTTTGTTATGCCTCCACCACTTGCATGATGACTTTACTTATTACTAAGTTTGCACTGTGGTCCTGACGACTTTCTCTGAGTGAGACATTTAGGTTTTGACAGGGGGACAACTACTCTACCTACCCTAAAATTTTCCCTGTTCCTCCTCAAGTCATGATATTTAGAACCCTTGATATCTAAGAAGGATACTATTATGTTAACCAAGTTTTGACAACAGCTAGAACAGCTGAGCTTTGAGAATGTACTTGGGCTTTTATTTGTCAGTTTCACTATTTGTGCTATGTATGTTTTCCTGCTTTGCCTTTAAGTCATTAGAAGAGGAGATATGGGTGGTGTAAGGGCAGTATGATGTCTCTTGGCTTGGATTCAGGCCCACTAAAAGTGCATATTTCAGTACCTCAAAGACAATATCTCCAATGTAAAACAATGACGCAGACAAATTTGAAAAAAAAAATCTGTCTATCCATCTATCTATAGATATATACATATACATATATATATATATATATATATATATATATATATATATATATATATATATATATATATATATATATATATATTATTTAATCTATAGGGTTGGCCCAATGGTTCCCCATCCTGCACCTAACTGATCAATTTGCACATCCATTGGGGCAAGAGCCATTGGTCCCATGCATTCGACAGTAAGGGAAAGAGTTGAGCATTAGGGAGCAGGCCAGTTTGCAGATTCTGTAGACTGTTCTATACCTGCCCCTCAGCAGCCTGTGAGTTCTGTTATGACTATCTTTGAAGGTGCATACACATTTTAGGGACTGAACAGCCTCCTAACCAAGTGACACACTGTTTGCAGCACAGGCATACTAGGTTTTAACTGCTGCAGGTGACATACCTGCATTCTTGCTGGTGTCACCAATGCAGTCAGCCAAGATGCCTCCCACCCCTGTGAGGGGGAAGTTACTGTTAGATATTCATTGCTATCCTCCGCTAACTGGTAGCTTCACTGTCCATGTAGCCTGCCAAACACAGCTCGTCTGGGATGCAGCCAGGCTATGTCCTGAATCGAATAAAATTGAATATAAAAATATTGAGTTTGCAGCAAGTTGATGCTAGATTAAAAGTGTAACTACAGCAAAACAAACAATATACATTATATTTCAGAGTTATACTTTTCTAAGAACACATATCTCTGCACCTCTATAATCTTATTATTAGTTTATTTTAACTCTGATCTCAAACAATCTTGGAGAAAAGGAGTATCCACTTTTACCTTAACTCTAATACCCTACCATTTCTAAGGATGTCAGCTTCACAGAACTGGAAATGGAGAGTACAACCTTTCACATTAAGCTGCAGAGTGCTTACTGCCCTCCAAAAATATTCTGTTACAAAATGTTGATGTATAGTACCTTCTGTTTACATTGCAGTTCTTAATATATACCTCGTTCCATCATCCACGAGTTTGTGCATCATAATAACATACTTTTCTGTTTTTACTGTTTTGCTTCACATTTGGTGCCCACTTTTTAGAATGAAATAATTTGCAATGTTGTAGTTTAGGTTAATAAATTATACCCTGGTGGGAACCAAAGTTGCTTTTTGTATAGCAAAAGAGTATTTCTTTTAGAGATTTGGAGAGCTATTGTAAATTTTAATAAGCCTTAATATATATATATATATATATATATATATATATATATATATATATATATATATATAGATATATAAAATGGATTTATCAGTATGGGAAGAGGAATGTGCTTGTTATTCTGTTTTAGGGTTGACTTGAATACTTCAAGGGAGGAATGTGGTGAAGACCAATGGGGATCTACAAAGAGAGCAAATCCAAGCATCAGTAAGGAATGAAGGGTAAGTACAGACAAGAAATTTGAATGTAAGAATTCAGAATATGTATGATCACTGAGCTGCAATAATATTGCTTAAGAATGGAAAAGCAATATATCTGTAGCTTAATTTTAAGAAGGGTATACATCTGGAATGAGTGTGAGTTCAGGACAGGGTAAGACACGCCAAGATGTTAGTTTGAGAATATCATTGGAAAACTATTCATCAGGGAAAGCTGAAAAGCAGAATGATTTAGGTTTCAGACAACTATAATGGGGAACTGCTACCAGTGGCCAAAGGACTCAATTGGTGTTATCTGTAGACAGCTTCCTACCTCTTGCCCATAAGCAAGTAAAAAGAATCCCACAGCTAGGGTGTGTATGGTCGTTTGGAGGACAGTAGAAAAGCTTAGTTAACATTATTGTTCCTTATAGGCCCTGGACATGACAAAAATTGTTCATTTTCAATCAAATTTAGAGAAGGCTTAGCTGCAATCAGGTCAGAGAAAGAAGACAACATGGGAACAAGGCTCACTGGAGAAGGGATGGGGAGGACAAAACAGATGTGAAAAAGCAGTGACATTTAGGAACATGAGCACAGAGGTAAAGGCTAACTTGATTTAAGCGTATACTACTGTGACAACAATATTTTAAACTTGTTTTCAAAACTCACAGTGGTAAATTAAACATTTAGGTTCTAAAGTTTTCTCTGTAGCTAGGTGTGATGTCTGATAGATCTATTTCTGGCATCCTGAGCAGTTTATTTATTTTATAGCTCTGTGCCGAGGATGGGGTGTAAGGAAAGTTTCCAGTAAGAAACCTGTGAGACAAGATATAGGTACATTGGTATAGTTTAGTCGATGGTTGTTCCCTGGTCTTTAACCTCAGTAGAATAATATATTCATAAAGCAGCATTAAGGTAAAGATTTCTATCAAGTCCAATCATCTAAGCAGGATGTTTACCCCCTTTTGGTACTGCTGTCAAAATGGCATATGGGTGTAGGACTGAAGTCTGTATTAATGTGGAATAATTCACAGAAATAAAATAAGTCAAAGGATATATCTGGGGAGGGAGAGTTATATAATGTAGGATGAAGTTAAGTAAAATCTGTCATACTGAATGACACATAAATGAACAGAGTTGGGAAAAGGAGGTTACGTTTAGAAAGTTGGGTCTTGTTTTATGACAGATATAAATTAATTATGTCAGATACATTTGTACCTGGTGCTCAAAAAATAAAAGAAACACGGGATGCAATTTGTAAGGAAGCCAGAGTAAGAATTAAGGTTTAACAAACTCTTTGCAGGAAATTAGTGTTCCAGATGATACAGTTGTTTCAGCAAATACAAACGAGCTATTTGAATTAACACAAAAATGTAGCCCCATGTTCCAGTAACTAGGGGTATGTGAAAAGCCTTACTCAACTGACTAGTCTGGGTGGTACAGCAGCAAAATCAGTGATGCCAGAAGAGGCAAACAGTTAAATGGAGTTGATATTGAAGAGTTCATGGCTGTGCCATGTCACTAATAGCCTGAGAAGCTGCAGAATATGATCCTTGGGAAGGCATCCTCTCCAAAGGTACAGCTAGGCCTCTGTTTGACCTAGTGAGGGCAACTCAGAAGATAAGCATTTGCACTCTACAACTTACTGTACATTTGTGTTAGTGTAAGAGCCTTTTTATTTTTGTGAAGAAAACCAAAAAGAGGCTTTTAATCTTGATTATTTTTAAGATGTATAAGCACTTTGAATATTTACTTTAGTTTTGCAATATTGTCCTAAAATATGTAGCTTGTTCACTGCTGTATGAAATGATGAACAGCAAAACTAACCATACACTGAAGTTTAGAAATTGCTCCAAGTGATAGAATTTGCCCAGTGGGAGGGACTTAGAAAACTGTTGCAGGTATTTCATTCATTGGTAAGACAAATGAGTTCATTGGTAAGACAAAAATAGTTCACAAATGAAGAAAAAGATAAAGGGCAGCCTTGTTTTAATATGTTTTACAGAAAAGGTATAAGGTAACATTCCCAGATACTGTAATGAACCAGGTTTGCCAAACATTAAAATTAAAAGGAAAAATGTGAATATGAATTTGGAGGGGGGATGTGGGCCAGGTCCTGGAGCACAGATTAGTAATTTCAGATTAGCTGGGCAAAGTACACATCAGGAAGCTCATATCTGTTTGCAAGACTGGAATTATATTGGTGACAGAAATACAGCCCTGCAGTAAGTATCTGTTCGTTATGCAAGTAAACCAATATTTAGACTGAAGAAGGTAATGTTTGGAAAATTATTCCACACTGATTTTTGTGCTGTCACAACACAGAAACTATAGCAAAAACTGAAATACAATTGTGCCACTATTATGTTCCACAAATATTTCAGATAAGCCAACACTTTAAAAGTAGGAACAGTTGTAGTGCTGTACAATGGAGAAATGTTACGTAAAGGCAAACATTTAAAAGAGATTGTCGCAATTTTCCACTTCAATTCCCGTGAAGCAACAGCTAACATTTGAACATCTCTAATAGGTGAATGTTTCTACCATATGATCTAGGTAGCAACACAAACACAAACAGTAACACATAGAGACAGACAGACTGACTCACACAGAAACACACTCACTCACTAACACACTACACACACACACATATATGAACCCACTCGTGCACACACACAAGCACAGACACACACACGTGCATGAATACTTCTGACTTATCTATCCTGGTGTAGGTGAAGGGTGAAGCTATCTGTGGAAATAGTGAGGAAGTAAAAATTATTGCATGCTAGCTATGTGGGAATGGAAGAGAAATAATGTTTAGAAGCTTCTTTTTATGAAAGTGGTATCTATTATACTTTCATAACTGCTTGCAGTATCTACCAACACGTGATTCTTAATACTGAAAAAAGCCCATATGTTGCCTTAATGAACTGCATAGGACAAACAACACGGGGATATGGCAATTTGAAAACAAGCAGGTACTTCCCAAACTAGTAAAGGTGTGTTCAGTGCTGAGCAATGAAAATAATAGAATCTACACCGTCTTCCCTATCATTGCTTTATGTGTCACACTAAATAAGCTCATTTCGATGTTAAAGCCATGTATACCTTTCAACTATCCAGAATTTAGCAAAGTGGTGGTGCTACAGCAGCGTTGTCGCCTCACAGTAAGACGTTGTTGTCCCGTTCGACTCTCAGCTAGAGCGTCTTCTGTGTGGAGACACGCGTGAATGGGCGTACCTTCGTTGAAGGTTGTGCGTCAGGGCCGGCAACTCAGTACGTAAAAATCTACTGCCAATCATTAGCGGACCGGAGTTCCGCTGTGTCGACTCCTAACCGTGAAAAGCCGAAAGACACAACATTCCGGATTTTGCCTCATATTTTTGATCTGTCCCTCATACAAGGTTTGATTTTCTGATAAATTACTTTGAATTACAGTCAGTTAATAATGTCAGACAGTAGAATCCCGTACTTCTTATTGTTCAGAAAATGTATGCAGATGCAAAACCTGTTGCTCTATTTACCTTTTTTAAGTAAATTAGAATAATAGTTTAAAAAAGTGCCCATGATTTTTATCCTTAGTTGCCCATTAGTTTTCACATTGTCCAGAATTCTTGATCAAACAAGTTGACGCCAGGATAAGAGTGAGAATATCCAAAAACATAATATAAGTTGTTGAGAAAAGTCCTTCACCATAGTAACATTAAAATAATCACTCTGGTAATTATGCTAATAATAGTTATTTACAAAGCTACAGTATTAGCATGCATGATATATGCTTAGTGATGTCACTGTCATTTTCAGATGTATGAACAGCATCCTCCAAAGAGCCTATGCTTTCCCTGTGCAGGTGAGGGTGGCATAAAACTCTCCTTTTTGGTGCGACTATAGGCAAAGCGGTGGTACTCTGAGATGGGTACAGCAGCACCGCAAAGCTTAAAAAGGAAATACTAGTAAATTAGTTACACTGGGCCCAAAGTTTTTTTCTGCTGAGGGTAACATATAAAGGTAACTATTTATAGCGCTTTGATGAATTTATAAACAATTTTGTAGTAGTTTTCAGAGATGATTGAGACTGGCCAGCAGCACATAGAAATTCTTCACAAAAATTAATTTAAATCATTCTGGGCCTTTAAGTCTGGTTGCTTTGCTGACTGTTTAGTCTTTTTCTAGATATCGAGAATGTTTTTAGACATTATAGATTCACTAATTAATAATACTGCCAGTTTTACAGAGTTATTTTTTTAAAAACATTGCCCTAATTTCTCCTGAGTTCTTATCTGGTTGTCCCACTGCATTTTGAAGCAGATTTTTGCAATAAGTGCATAATAATGTTTTTTTTTTCCTTTGGATGCCTCCATTGACTTTAAAATATTTTTTGCTTGAGAAGTCTTAAATTTATTTAACATTTGTTAACTGGGAAAATCTGACTTGGAATGAAGCCGATTTTCAGCAGAGGCCTAGGGAGAAACACTCCAGATGCATGTCTTTGAACATGGGAGGAAATCAGAGCACCCAGAGGAAACCCACATGAATGACATACAGACTTTGCACAGAAGGCACCCCAACCAAGAATTGAACCAGAGAACCTCTGGCTGTGAGGCGACAATGCTACTGCTGCACCACTGCATCATCCAATGTAAGAGCTGCCAACAGCTGTATTGAAAACATATGATTCTTTAACTACACATTCCCTTTTCCTCCTTCCTTTTCGTATCTTACCTCTTTAATTTGATGACAGTATTATACTTCACAGCAGCATTATGAGTTCACACCTTCTGTGCCCATATGTTAGATCATAGTCTACCTCATCATGGCTTCATCTCAGTTCCACATGATGTCTGCATTCTCTTATCCTCAGTCTATTATCATGTAAAACTATTTTGTAAAATACATCCATACTGGGCTATCACTATCCCAGCTATCACATAGCAAGGATAAATGTTGTCTGACTCTGCACCCCCCTTTTTTTCCCACATTGTAGCAGAGTTACATCTTCATAATACATGTTGCATCAGTACCTAGCAAGCTGCCTGAAGTCTTACATCACCTTGATTTGGAGAATTTCAAAACACTGTTTGACAGCATGTCATTGCACTTTCTGCCTGACATGCCTGTTCGCCATAACCATCCATCACACACATAGCTGGCCTTAGGCCAACTAGGCAGCCACCTAGGGCGCCAGTCTACAGGGGCACTTTTCCAGTATTTATTTGGTGTAGGTAGACCAGGATGGGGGCACCTGGTAATGTGGTGGGGGGGCTTCGTAGAGCCACTTTGCCCAGGGCACCAGTTGACCTAGGGCCACTACTGATCACACAGCAACTGTCTCTAATGGCTTCCATCCTGTACCAACAGTTGTCTTAGTCTGTGATAGGATCATATATTTAATGACCCTTCAAAAAAGTCAGACTTGTTAGCTTATGGCTATTCCTTGTTGAACGTGTTAGCCATACTATTGCTTTCATCTTACTGTAACCTGATAACGTTGTAACAGTGTGTTTACCCTGATTAAGACTCTTTGTTCATGAGTCATGTTCCATTTAAAGATCACTTATAAAAGCAACTAGCTAATACACAGAGTAACTTGCCTGCAAAACAAATGTTATTAATGCAATTAAATTACCAGCAATTATTGTTAGATCTCCTTCCATTCGTCTTCTTTGCTCCAACAATCTAACAAACCCCTTGGCTATTTAAGAAAAGACGAAAATAAAAAGGTTCTCACTCCATATTTTAATAATTCCCTTCCCTGTTGATTTTCAAACCAGTGTTCTCAGCTAACTCTGGCAGAGTGAGAATGACATCAAATGCACTGAGCAACACTTTCCACTATCTTATCACATGTGTCAGATTTTGAAAGTAAAAGGCTGTTACATCCGAGTCATCACCCACACTCTTGTCTGTGTCACATGATAACTGTGCCTTGAGCGTAGACATAAAGATTTTGTTCTGAAGTCATTTCCATTAGTTATAAGTGCTTCCTTTAACAAATAACAGCATTTTTCATATATTACCAAATACCTTTATATAATAATCTATGAAATGTGGAGTACTATAACAGTGTAATATGCTTTCTGCTATAAACAAAACATTTTCAGTGTAATTGACAGAATATATTCTGTATTACTAAAAGTGCAGAACACACTTCTATTTATCCTCTGTATAGTACATCAGAATCACAGAGTATGACACAGTAATTTTCATTTTCAAGTTAAATTGCTTTCTTTTCCCTTTTTCCCACCTTGCATTACTGTCAAAAGGCTTAAACAATAACATAGTTGACATCTACAAATATATTACAGATTACTACCACTATAATTTGAGTTCACTAGCTGCAGAAAAGTTTACTTAAAAGCTTGATTTCTGCTTGCATCTCTTTAATAGTCTCCAAGAAATGGAAACTGTGAACGTGACCAAGTTTTTTAAAAACTGATGGAGTTTAGTAACTATAAATCGTACATTGAAAATCATTATCTATTTAAAATGAAATCATGCTTCATGGAAAAATTAAACAGAGCTGTTAGGGCAAAAGCTGAAGTAGCTAGCCCTGCCATGGTAGTTCATTCATACCACTCACTTGCACGCACACTCTCACCTATGGCCAATTTAGTGTCCAATCCACCTACTGCATGTATTTGGAATGGGAGCACCCAGGGGAAACCCAAGTGACCTCAGAGAGGAGATGACATATGCATACCACCATTTCAACTACACCTCCTTAAATAGTGCATGCCAATCACTGTTGTATAGCATATTGAAGTAATATTTCCAGTCAGTGAAAGCAACTAAAACTTTGAATATTCTGTCTTCATCCAAAACAATAAATATCTACTATGTAATACACAATAATTCGTTTTTCATTTAATCTGTCCAGATAAAATGAGAACACATCACCCATTCCCATAATGAAGAGATTTTAATTCATGACTGCTCTGCAGATAACTCACATTTGATTAATAACATGGACACTGGAGTGATTTAGTGGGGTGGGTGGAAGTCAAAAGCTGAAGCCAGTTCACTCTTACAGGGTGTAACCTCCTGCCACTTGGCCTGGAGGTTACACATGCATGGAAGCATGAATTAACCCTCTGAAGGTAGCCATTGAGGAGCTCGCATGGCTGTTACTGCAGACTGATGGTTACGTCATGCTCCCTAGCAGCAATACAATACTGCACCAGCATCTGTAGTCTCCTCATCAGCATCAGATCATGAGCCAGGTAGATCACACGGCAGCCTAAGGTGGGTCTAGTAAACCTAGTAAATGAGAAGAGAATCTAGAGGCAACTGATGATCAGGTACAAGGGCTAAAGTAAAATAAAATAAAATATGACATGCGCTCTCATCCATACCAAAATCACTATTGTTTTGATTACTTACTATGAGGATGGAACATGGGATGAGGATGTATGATGTATGATGGGGCTGCAACCTATTGCTTACTGTTCTAAACAACTATAGCCACAGGAAGACATGTCATTTTTTACACCTGTCAGTGTTCTTAATGGTTTATTTGTTACCAATGTAATATTAAACATGTTGTACAACTACCATTTCCCCATCAATTTCTTCTCATTCCTTCACTTAATATTTGGATTTATCTATCTACCTACCAAACAAATAAATAAGGTATATGGGTCCTATGCGCTTCATGATCTCCTCTTCTGTCTCAGACTTTAATCTTATCTCATTAATTAATGCTGGAGGACCTCTGCTTCATCTTATTAACTATGGCTGGTCCTGACTGACATATGGGCAACACAAACAGCAAGAGTCCTGTGGTAACATCACAGCAACACCAATGTGATTAGACATCTTACACTATTTGGCATTATCTCACCACCTAAATTCACATACATATCATGTTAGTTTTACTTGTTTGACCAGCCCAAGGTGCTTTGTACTTAAACATTACATAAAGCTTCTCATATGAGTCCCTAATGTTCAACTCAACCAGATCTAAAATATGAGTTTAACTTATCAGGAACTCAACCCAGTGAAACATTTTAAAGTAAGGGTTTTTCTATAGGCCACATAGGGACAAGCCCCCATTTCCTCACACTTATGTAAACTAACTCCATAGCTGCACACACAGAGAAGGAAGGACAGCATCTAAAAAAACAGAAAGAAATCATTCCCACAGTTAAAACTTGTGCCAGCAGTGATTTCCCATGGAAAACAGTGATCAGGAAGTTCAACATATGGGTGCTGAACTTGACCACAAGAAACTTTACTCACTTAACACTTGATAAGTTGTAGGTAGCCTTACACAAATACTAGGCAGCCAGGAACCTTGAAAAGGAAATCTCTGTCTGATATTTATGCATATGCACATAACAGGTGTTTAAAATATTCTGTGTTCTTCAAGGCAGTGAGAGAAGTGTTTAACAAATTACCAACTACTGACTCTGTAGCTCTACAGGGAAACCTGTAAGCTTATGTAAGAAATGATAGAATACTTGTCAAGACCGAACTGGGATGAAGTGTGTAGCCAGAACTGAAATGAAGTAGATTATTAGTTGTCTTATCTCAGTTCAGTATACAGTGTCTTCTTAATACCTATTCCATATCAGCACATCTTAAGGTTGTCTCCCACTATATGATGCAACAATACTAATGCTAATTAAGTAACTTAGCATGATTGTTTCTAAATCATTGTTATGCCATCCACTATCATACCCAGACAGCACACTCACACTCATCTCTGTCAGTTCCTGCCATACTATGCTCGTGCACAAACCTGCCAGTTCCTGCCATACTATACTCATGCACAGACCTGTCAGTTCCTGCCATACTATGCTCATGCACAGAGCTGTCTGTTTCTGCCATACTATGCTCATGCACAGACCTGTCAGTTCCTGACATACTATGCTCGTCCACAGACCTGTCAGTTCCTGCCATACTATGCTTGTGCATAGACCCGTCGGTTCCTGCCATGCTATGCTCGTCCACAGACCTGTCAGTTACTGCCATACGATGCTCATGCACAGACCTGTCAGTTCCTGCCATACTATGCTTGTGCACAGACCTGTCAGTTACTGCTATACTATGCTCGTTAAACAGTTTTTCCCAGTCATGACCTTCGTTTTTATTTATTTAGTAGTTGTATTTTTTATTTGGTTGGTTTTCCATATTATGCTCATGCACAGACCTGTCAGTTCATGTCATACTATGCTTGTGCACAGACCTGTCAGTTCCTGCCATAATATGCTCATCCACAGACCTGTCAGTTCCTGTCATACTATGCTTGTTAAACAGTTTTTCCTAGTCGAGACCTTCGTTTTTATTTATTTAGTAGTTGTATTTTTTGTTTCATTTTCCATAGTATGCTCATGCACAGACACCGCAGCGCCCGTACCATCACAACTTTGCACTATTGATACTTTCTATATCTCACTGTTGCTGCACAGTGATGCATTTCACATGGTGTCCAAAGGGCTAACATTTTGCTTCTCAATCTGACCTAGTAAGAGGACTCCTTCCAGGTGCAAACAGAAAACCTTAGATATTTTTCTGTCTGCTACACAGAGACTATCACAAGCACCAGCTGGGCATTTTGATTGCCCATTATACAAGACTGATTCCTTGACAGGGCAGTGAATGATGCCAGTAGCACTGTACATTTTGGTAAGCAGTACAAGCATCGCTATAGTGATCTGCAAGTTGCCACCCAAATATGGTCCACATGAGGGAGGCAGACATTAGATGTGTCCCAGCACTTTACAGTAAGAAATGTGTGTATATATATATATATATATATATATATATATATATATATATATATATATATATATATATATATATATATGTTTTTTTTGTTTGTTTGTTTTTTCCTGTAAAAGGTCTGTTGGTAAGGACACTTTGTGTTGAATACTCTGTATTTTACTATTTTACTTTATAACAAACAAGGAGATTGCCTTCAACTGGGGTGGGGGTGACAAGCTCTTCAGGTGGTAGGATCCATATATTTCTATTTGATACTGTTGTAAATCATTTATTTATGTATTTGATATTTGTTGACTGGGAGAGTCTGACTGAGCTAGTGCCCTTTTTCAGCAGACACTCAGGGAGAAAAACTTCACAGAATAAAATATACAGGGTTACAATTTAATTGCAATTGAAATTAAAAATTTAAATTAAAATTCAGAATACAAACATTTTTACCATATGTAACAAGATAAGATTTCAACGTTTATACAATATCAATCAACAGAGAGAAAATGTACACACAAGTAGTAGAAATACATATAGTTAGAGTTAATTTCACAAAATAAAGTGAGTCTCAGTATATGATATAAGGTATGCAAATTGTGGTAAAGTGAAGATAGCTGCATTTTGCTGTGGCAGGTTGGATATAGTTCAGCTTTGTCATGTTATATTATGTAGTATAGGGAGAAATTAGCAATAGAGCATAGTGATAATGAGGGTAAAAGGAAGGGTGAAGGAGAGAGCAAAGAAGAGACAGGTGGGGAGGGTGGTTTGAAATATTCTTCGTGCATTGGTAGATCCAAGGATTAAAGAGATGTTGTTTTAGGGCTTGTTTAAATTCATGTGTTTGAGCCAAGTTTTTGATGAACAGGGGCAGTTTGTTCTGGGCTAGGGCTGGTGTGTAGCTATAGAGGGACAGACCTATGGATTTTATGGGCTTGTAGATTTCAAGCAGTTGTTGGTCTGAGCTTCTGAGAGTTCTAGGAGTGCAGATTGTGATGACTGGGGTGAAGGAAGGGCAGCGGATGGTCTCTTTAGGGCTGAATGAATGATAGGGAGTTGGGAGAAAAAAAGTAGGTGTGGGAAATCTAGCCATCTTAGATGTTTAAGGGAAAGGCATTGATGAATTTTTGAGACGTGGTTAGCAGCAAATCTCACTACTTTGTTATAGGTGGATTTGAGTTTGGTTAGGAGAGAGAGGTTTGTACATTGTTGAACTGTAGAGAAGACTGGGGAGAAGGAAGGCTTGGGCAAGAGCATGTCTAGAGTCATTAGTTAGAAATTTGTAATTTCTGAAGTTAGCCAAGTTTTTGATGTGTTTTTTATGCAATGGTGGACGTCTAATTTAAGCTGGTCATCTATGATGACTCCAAGGAGTTTGATATGAGTTTCTGCATGTATAACTGCATTGTTTAGAGATGTAATGGAAAAAGTGGGTTAAGTAGTGTGCGAGATTTAGGTAAGAATAGAACAAGCTTTGTCTTGTTGGGATTTAGGATGAGTTGTTTTTTGGATAGCCATTTTTCAATAGAGTTAAAGGAGTTTTGGGTGAGGCCATGAAGGTCTGAGAGGGAGTCAGAGGTAGAGATGACTGTGGAGTTGTCTGTATATTGTATAAGCATGGATTAGGGACAGGAAGAATGTAAGTGATTAGAGAAGATATTAATTAGTAAGGGACCAAGAAGTGACCCTTGTGAAACGTCTGATTTGAAGGGGACAAAGGAAGATGTAGAAGAGAGCCATTTAACTGATTGTTGCCTGTTAGTGAGATAGCTAGAGAACCAGGAAATTGTAATTGTAGAAAGGTTGAGGTCATAGAGTTTGGTAAATAGCACATAGTGAGAGATGATATCAAATGCTTTGGAGAGGTCCAAAAAGAGACAGGATGTGAGTTTGCTATCTTTAGCATGAGAGATTGAGTTAGTGAAGGAGATGAGAGCAGTGGTAGTACTGTGGTTGGGATGGAAACTATGTTGAGTATTAGTAAGTAGGTTTTCTTTAAGTAAGTAGGCCATGAGTTGCTTATGTACACATTTCTCTAGAATTTTGGAGAGGGGGGACAGTATTGCTATAGGCCGGAAGTCTGAGAGTTCTGTGGAGTTGCCACCCTTGTGTACAGGTATGGTATAAAATTGTTTATATAGTAAGAGTACAGTGAATTTGCTAATAGATCAGTTTATAAGTATAACAATGGGATAGGCTAAGGAGGTAGCAGCTAGTTTGAGGAAGTAGGAAGTAAGGTTGCCCAGGGAAGGAAAGCATGGTTTGAGTTTGAGGAGGAGGTGTTTTATATAGCTAGTGTGAACTTGTTGTGAAGAGAATGTGTTGTTATTTGAGGATGATGAGTGATCAGAGAGATAGGGGGAGTTAGGTCTGAGTAGTTGGAGTGGAGGGATCTGTGTGATTAGGGGAGTTATGAGTTTGTGTTAGTTTACTGATTACGTTGATGAAATAAGAGTTGAATAGGGTAGCAGTTTCGAGAGGGGTGTTATTATGACAGGGATTGGGTGTGGTGGGGTTACCAGGGTACAAGATTTGATTAATAAGTTCCAGAGTTTTGGGGGGTTGTTATGTTGGTTTATTTGGGGTTTGAGATAGTTTTTCTTGTCAAGATTGATGTGTTTTTTGGTAAGGTTATGTAGTTCTTTGCAGGTTTGAAGGTGGATGGGAGATTTAGTCTTTATAAAGAGTTTCCAGGCAGAGTCTCTTTTCTGCACAAGCACACAAGTTGGCAGAGTCAGCCAGAGAGAGGAGAAATTTGACTCTATTTCTTTCTTTAAGAGGAGCAAGATAGTTTAGTATGCCTAAGAAAATGTTATTACATTTTTGTACTGCATTATTAAGAGGTAAGTGTGATAGGAAGGACCAGTTTATAGAGGATAGTGTATTGTTTAGTATGTCAGGATGGAAGTTAGTGAGGCTATGGCAATCTGTTAATTTATGAGGCCTTGGTAGGTGTTGAGTGAATCACTGAATATAGGTGGGAGAATGGCCACTGATGGAATCAGATAGAGATATGGAGTGGTGGTATGTGACTGGGTTTAATACAATTACGCAATCTATAACAAAGAAAGTATTGAAGTGTGTAGGCATGGTGATGAGATGAGAGAAGCCATGAAGACTAATACTAGACCTAGGGGAGTTGGAAGTAAAGGATAACCAGTTAATATTGACATCTCCTAGTAGAATAGTTCCATAGAGTATATTGTGTGTGAACCAGGGGACTATGTGTTCTAGTACTGGGATATTATCACCAGGGGCATATAAATTACTGCAAGGGATAGAGTTTTAAAGTCTTTTAGTTTGTAGTTCAGAATTAATAGTTTTCCTAGAAGAAATTGTGGGAGTATCTTTGCTAAAGGATAGAGGTTGAGGTGTTGGGAGTAAATTAGGGCAACTCCACTTCCTTTCTTTTTAGGTCTGTCATGTTGGAAGATTTTGTAACTAAGGGGAAGAAATGCCTTGTCTAAGATGTGGGCTTTGAGCCAGATTTCTGTAAGAGCTATTATGTCTGGTGAGTATTCGTCAATTAGTACATGGAATTCACTAATTTTGTTTAGAAGAATGTGGATGTTAAGAGAGGGAAATGTTAGACACTTAAGGGGTGAGTTGGGCTGTTGGAAGGTAGGTTGTGAGGGATGATAGGTGGAAGTGTTGTTGGGCGCTGGGTTAGGGTGTATGTCACCTGATAGTAGTGTAGATTTGAAGAAGTAGAGTATTGAAGGAGAGCCAAGGGGGTGGTATGGGGATCTGAATTTGATTTTAGAGTGAGTTATGGAGAAGGGTGAGGTTTTTATTTGAGGAAGACGTGGGGAGAATGTGTGCAGCATACATGATGATGAGATGAATGAGTGGAGGCTTTGGCAGTTTACAGCACAGTGACAGGAAGTAGGAGAACAGAGGAAGGGATTAATTGGGGTGTGATAAGAGGTAAGGTAGGATAGGAGTATTAAAAGAGGGGGGGCAGAATATATAAGCTTTGTTTACTGGCAATGGAATGGAGTCCATTCTGTTCCCCAGTGGTCAGGAATCTTTTTCTAAGCTCCCCTAGAGCAGGATCTGTCTGGAGGAGCTGTCATCCAGCTAACATTCTGAAAGTTTCTGCTCTTGTCAACATTATGGCTAAAAGTATTTTGAATGGCTGGCCTTAATTCCTGCCACTGGGTGGTGATATGTACACCCACATCACATGGTGATATAGGAATTGGCAGTGTCCATCTAATCACAGTTAATGCACTTCACCACACATGGCCATCATGAATTTCCATCTCCAGCTTAGGTAGCCTTGACCACATGTGCACCAGCACCAGTCCCCATTTTCTCCATCCCTGTCCTCGAATAGTATTTGTGTCCAGGAGCAGTAGCATAAGACCAGTTGGGACTCCCACCTCTCCCACATAGTAGCAATGCCCATCCTGTACTGGCATGCCATCAAGATTGCAAGCTGTTAATCAAAGCCAGGCAACTTGGGTCATTTCTACACCACCGGATCTGCTATGTGTTGCATTTTTTTCTCATTATGTGTTTGTCTTCTCTTTCTGTAGGTTTGCTGTGTTGCATGATATTGAGCAGTGATAGCCACTTGGGACTTACTGGCTAATGAGACTGGTGCTGTCTTATTAGCTTCTCAAGTGTAGGACAAAGGTCACTCTGCTGAAGGCATCCCAAAGAGCTCACTGGGGAAAGGGGTTTCTACTCGGTTTCTACTCTGAGAGTGACCAAGAAGAATCCTTCTTGGTTATCTAGGGTCAATTGGGAAATCCAGTCATGTCCATGTTGCGCTGAAAGCTGGGCACCTGCATCATGACCATGGAGTGCCTCCTGGTGCAAAAGACTTCAGCCAGGGAGATGACTGACACCTGGGTGGTCTCTTCTCAGGACTGGACACACAGGCCTTTTCTACCATGCCCAATCCTCCATCGTAGCTTTTCGGTTCCTTATATGTCACTCCCCATACCCAGTTTGTAGTCTAGTCCTCACCACCACCACTAAATGGCCGCCCTTTGTCTGCCTGTGTCCTTTCACTGTGGATCTTCCCTTCTGTGCCCATAATATCCTGTCCGTCTCTTTGTTTTATGTTAGTCTGTCTGCTGCTGATACTTCTCCTGCTCCCTGTCTCCTTCATAGTACTTATTATCATCATCATTTCTGCTTCTTCTTCAAAAAAGTAAAATGGGTACCTTTCCTACTAAAAATATACCCTTCCTCCCAATATATCTTTCATACAGATTTCTCTCATGCGTGTTCCTTTACTTACTCCTATCCTACTTCTGCCGTTGCTACCTCCACCTTTACTTTTCCTTTAGTATAACAAATTGAGCTGGCACTTTGTTATTATGTCCCTGTGCGGTGTGCTCGCACTACCTGTACTGCAGGTATGATGTGCTCTGTTGCTTGTGTGAATACAAATTGCCTCCAGGATGCCGCCTTACTGCACTTGTCATGTTGGTGAGGTGAATGTATCTGGTGCAGCCAAGTCACCACAGTTCAGTCTTGCAACTGTCACTAGTAAAGCAGCTGCTCTAATTTACTATGTAGCTCTTTACCCAGAATACTGGCAGTATACCACTCATGACAAATAGACGGCATTGGGGTGCATTGTACTATTGCATCGCTGATATTTAGCACTGCACTGCAACGTTACAAATCTTTCTGAATATCCCCCCATCTTTTGATGTTTCTTAACTGGGTATGACTGTAATAACACCAAGTTCAGGTTTACCATAGAGAATTAAAACTTGATGTAAGGCAAATTATAGAAATAGAATTTTACATTTTAAATAACGTGTACAAGGGGGTCAGATCTGGATGCATGCCAAATAGATGCTAAATTTCAGGATATATAATTAGTTAAATGTTTCCTTGTGGAATTAATGACCATAATCTGAATAGATAGCATAACAGTTAAGGTGTTTACCTATAAGATGCAAGGCACTTTGTTTGATTCTCACCTTTAAAGGGAAGTTGGCTAGGCTTCAAATGGCCTGTAAGGGCAGCTGTCCTACTTCTGTACTATGAACTTTTGAAATGCTCTACATTTCTTTCATATGATTTTCTAAAGCTGTTACTGTTACTTTTAAAGCTATACTAATCCCATTCAGACAAACTCACTGTTTTGAAAATGTATGATATTAAAACGATTTCTAAATTGTAAATCATTATAAGGGTGTTTTGATATACTTGATTTGGTAAGTTGTATATCTTAGACACTGTCCATCAGTATGAGATAAAGTTGATTCACTTGCTAGCAAAATAGTATGCGTATGTGCGCGTGTGCACGTGTGCGCGTGTGTGTGTGTGTGTGTGTGTGTGTGTGTGTGTGTGTGTGTGTGTGTGTGTGTTATACATTAACACACATATGTATATGTATGAATGTATTTATTTATTTATTTATTTGACATTTGTCTACTGGGATAGTAAGACTGGGATAATACCCCATTTTCAGTGGTGGCAAAGGGAGGAAATCTCCACATTGACATAATATGGTTACAGTTAAATAAAATAAAAAAAATAAATAAATAAATACATAAGAACAGCATACTAATTAAGTAAAAATTCGACTTCAGTTCATGCAGTGTTAACCTGTACATACATAGTGCAAATATTTGGACAACTATAACTAGTCAAAAAGAATACTGTCAATAGTTAAAGTATTCACAAGTTGGAGTTCATAGAAATGACAATAAACATATGGAGTATGGTCTTTGGAACAGAGATGACTAAATAATATAGCCTAGTCAAAATTATATTTGTCCTTTATCTAAGAAATAGATTTGACTATGTTTGGAGAGAAGGGATTAGTAAAAGGTATGCTGGTGGTGGAAGGAGGGAGGGACTAGTTCAGCCTGGGGTAATGTAGGAGCAGAGCTTTATTTAGGTAGTTTTTCAGTAGTAGTTTGAAGTTGGAGAGGTAGATCTAGTCTGCCCCAGGAACAAAGCATGAGTAGAGACTTTTATCAGAGGATTCGTGGGGTTTATATATGCTGAGAAGATGTTGTTCATTAGATTGAAATAGTCTGTCAGGGTGATAGGAATGGTGCAAAGAAGTAAAAGCATGGCAGTCATAGGCTTTGTGAATAATGGTGTATGTGTAGATCAGCTGTATGTAATCTAAGTGGTAAGTCAGTCTGAGCCATTTCAAAGCATATGGCAATACAGTGTTGCCTGTGATACTATTTGTTGGTGGTAAATTTTGCAACCTTGTTATAGAATGTCTCCATATTATTTTAAACTATAGCCTGAAGGTTGGTTGGAATGGGTGCATAGTATAAGACAAATGGAAGAAGGCAAGTAGTGGCAAGAGTGGGTTTGGTGGTGTTGCTATGGATGTTTTTATGCCCATAGAGAATTCCTAATTTTTCATCTTTTTATGTTATTTTGAACATGCAGGTCAAATTTAAGATTAGCATCTATAATCACTCCAAGAAGTTTTGTATGGGAGATTACTTCAATTTAAGTTTTGTTTAGTCAACAGATTTTAGGTTCATAGGTAGGTACTAGGCTATCTGCCCGAAGGCATTTATAAGCCTAGCCAGAATTGTGTTGGCTTTCGCTCCCCCTTAGGTTAGTTCCCTATGCTTCTGTCC
Source organism: Protopterus annectens (assembly GCF_019279795.1). NCBI lineage: Eukaryota > Metazoa > Chordata > Ceratodontiformes > Protopteridae > Protopterus > Protopterus annectens. The sequence goes on along the minus strand of NC_056728.1, from coordinate 604,301,525 downwards.
AGCAGAGCCATTGAAGTGATCCCCGGGGTAAACTTTCTGTTTCCCATCCACTTGTCAAGGTTTCTCTTGAAGAGTCTCAGCAAGGAGCTCTGCCTAATGTAGATTGGAATCTTGTTCCAGAGCATGGGAAGTTTCTGGGACAGGAATCTATCCCTCCAGCACGTTCTATTTATGTGGTGAGGTTTAGATCCCTAGAGCGTGTGGCTCGAGGGGATATGGTTTTCTTTAGGTGGAGCATGGCCATCAATTCTGGGTTGGACATGGCCTTGTATGTCAGGCATAGATCACCTCTGAGTAGGCAGTATGCAACCGAGTACAGCTGGAGTTTCTTCAGTCGAGCTGCATAGGGCACCTGTTTGAGGCCAGTGATCCTCTTGGTGAGATACTTCTGTGGTCTTTCCAGCTGTTGCAGGTGTCTTGTAAGGTACATCTCAAATGGGGAGTTGTACTCTATGAGGGGCACAATGACCTATTTTGATCTGGATGCAAACACTTTTGTGATTAGGTGGGCCACATAGAAGGATTTTCTAACCACTTTGGCAATGTGATTATCAAAGGAGAGATTACTATCTGCTTGGGTCCCCAGATCCCTTATTACATCTTCCGTGTTTAGGGAGCTACCACCTATGTGGTAGTTTGTGGGTACTTTGTTTTTTCCAAAGGGGATGACTATGCACTTCTTGGCATTTAGCTTGAGGCCATGGTTTTGACACCAGATATCTGTCTCAGTGAGACCCTTTTGGAGGATGTCTGTGTCAGCTGGAGAGTCAATTATAGCCCCTAGTTTGCAGTCGTCTGCGAACTTGGTCAGCCATAGACATCCTGTGCTTGCCTGTACCTCTGAGAAGTATATGCCGAAAACGAGGGGTCCTAGGGCTGAGCCCTGGGGAACACCACTTGTAACAGGCTAAGAGTCAGACCTAGCTCCCGCAACTCTTACCATGTGGGTTCTGTCTGTGAGCCAGTTGGCAACCCATCTCGTGGCATAGGGGTTTATGTTCAGGCTGGTGAGCTTGTCTATAATACCAGAATGGGGAATGGTGTTGAAGGCCTTTGTGAGGTCTAGTTAGGCTGTGTGGACCACCTTTTCCTCATATATAGCCTTGGTAACTGTCTCAAAGAAGTCCACCAGGTTTAGGAGGCATGATCTGCCCTTAACAAAGCCGAACTGGGTAGGGTCCAGTGTTTGGAGGTTCCCAATGTCTCTGTTAATGAGATCCATGATGATGCGCTCCATAGCCTTGCAGACCAAGCTAGTCAGGCTTATAATTTCCAGGGTCTGTTGTGGCTCCACCTTTGTAGAGCAGAATAACCGTTGCTGTGTGCCACTCTATGGGCATGTAGCCTGTGGAGAGGCTGAGTTTCAACAGTGTGTTTAAGTGAGCAGTTAGTTCATCTTTGAGCTCATATAGGACGCAGCCTGGGTCACCGTCCGATCCCATTGATGCTGTGTTTTTGGCTTTGGAGAGGGCTGTTTTAACCTGAGTGTCTGTGATTTCAGGGGCACTAAATTCTTCTGGTATGGTTATGGGCCCTTTTGGGGGTGAGAGGGGGGTGAAGTTTACACTGAACCTGTCTGCCAGGATGTTGGCAATATCGGTCATTTCAGTGTATTTTGTGCCATTCTGCCCTAACTCCGAGCAGATATGAGAATTGCCACTTAGATTCTTGACATAGCTAAAGAAAGCTTTGTGGTTATCTTTGGAGTCCTTCGCAATTTTTCTTTTGAAGCTAGTTTTGGATGATTTTATGAGGGATCATGGTTTCTTGCTGATACTGATCAGGGATGTCTTACCTTCTTGGGATTTTACTCTTTTCTGTACTAGTTTCCTCCTATTGTATAGCTTGTTTATGGCAGGGGTCCACCAGACTGGTTTCCTTTTCTTGGAGGAGTGAGTCTTGGATTTGCTTGGGATAGCCTGATCCATGCATTTTTGTAGGTGACAGTAGAGTGCATTAGTAAAGGATTTTGCAGCTTGGATGGTGTTATCCTTTAGCATGGGGGTTTTGAAACTTTCCACCTCGGTCTTAAGTAACGTGAAGTTTGCTTTTGAAAAGTTTTTCACGGTGGTTTCTTTGACCGGGTGTGGGGGCAGAATGTGGATATCCAGAGTGATTAGTTTATGGTCTGATCTAACCAGCGAGGGGTTGACCTCCAGTGTGGAACACCAGTTGCCCATGTTGGTGATGACCAGGTCCAATATGTTGTCACCTCTGGTGAGGGTGTTGACCAGTTGATCCAGGGCGTTTGAGTTTATAAATTCTAGGAAATGTTTGGCAATGGAGTTAGTACTAGAGTAGTTCTCCCAGTTAATGTTTGGGTAATTGAAATCACCCAATATCAGGGTATTTGGTAAGACTTTTATGTTTCCCAGCGTTTCCAAAAATGCGGAATGGGGGTCCTGGGACATGGTGGGTGATCTGTAGCAAGCTACAATTTGAATTGCAGTTTTGCCTGTTGTTAGTTGCACGTGGATGACTTCTGAAGCATTGTGCTGTGCCACTAACCTGGAGGTGTGGGTATCCTTGATGAATATGGATACGCCTTTTGTATTTTGGTCCGGGTTTTGTAACCCAAATGTATGGTATGAGTTGCAGTCTGGTAGTGCTGGGGTGCTCTTTGGAGCCTTAAACCAGGTTTCTGTTTACTGCACATATATCAATTTTCTCCATACTGAGGAGTGCCTCGAGTGCATATACTTTGAGGTTTAGACTTCTGGCGTTGAGCAGCATTACCCTTAGTTTTTTGTTACTTGTGCTATTTATGGTGGTGGGTTTGTCTTTTGAGCCTTGCCTAAAAAAGGCACTATGGAGGTGGCAAGAGTCTTGGCCAGTATTCAAAAGCCTAAGGGTGACAGGTGCAAGCTTTCTCTAGTGAAGCAGCGTGGCTTGTCGAGCATGTCATCCCAGGCTGACAGACATTGGATCCTCTTTGAATGACACCAGAAACTTAGCCAATTGTTGAAATTTATATTTTTTCTTTATACTTTGGTATCATTCTTGGTGAGGCAGGATGCTACTCAAGATCAGGGTCATACCGACCTGGGCTATGTGATCAGAGAGCTCTTCCATGTCTCTTTTCATGTAGTCCAGGGAGGTATGGCTCAGGTCATTCACATCAACATGGACAATGACAGAGTCATATTTGTACTTGTTCTGGAGTGACCTGAGTGCTTGTGTTATGTGGTGGATCCTGGCACCCAACAGGCAGCTAACAGTAACCTTCTCCTTGTTCAGCCTTGTGAGTGGGACATCAGTGTGCCTGACTATAGAGTCATCTATTACTAGTATGTTGGGTATGTTATTTTGCCTTAAGGGCTGTGATTGCGTGGCACACTGGTTTTGTGAAGTATGTGTTTCATGGTTTGTGTTGGGGGGTGGAGGTTGCTTGGGTGTCTGCTTTGGAGGTCTCTGTTGCTTTTGCAGATTTTTATTTAGAGCCTCCGAGTATGTTTTCATGTATTTATGTGTGTTTTTTGCTGGAGCTGGTTTCATAGGTCTCTGTGAGACTGGTGGTGTGATGCAAGTAGTTCCCTTCTCCTCTTGAGTGTCTGGTCCAGTCTTGGGTTGAGAGAGCTTAGGCTCCAGTTTGGCTGTATAACTGTATCTCTAGCATGTATTAGTGTTTGGTGGTAGGAGGAGAGGGTTGTCTGTGTACATGAGGCAGCTGTAACATTGCCTCAAAATGCCCAGATTCACCAGTTGGACCAGAGAGTACACCTGAAACTGCCCTTTGGACATGCCTGGATAGGTACAGTGAACTATTTTACTGATTGGCTGGTAAGGTCTAATAGAGAGCCTTGTCCTTCTCTATAGTATAGGGGGTCTAGTGCTAAAGTTTATTAGTGATTGCTATGAGTTTTGAGCAAGTGCCGGGCTGAGAAGTGAATGGTTTGAGTGCTTAAGTTGAAAGTTTGTCTAGTTCCAAGGGAGGAATTGAAGAGTAAACTTTGTGGAGCCGGGAATAGTTATAGTCTAGCTAACCAGCGCTGTCCAGCATGCAAAACCACGCAAATGCGGGTTTTATAGCAGGGAAATGAAAGAGATAGAAATTAGCCCAAAATGGCCAATAAACTACTAATTTCTGGGCAGGAACCACTCCTCCAGGGACAGATAGGCTGCTCAAAGCTCCCCTCTCTCACAGGTGAACAGAGAAACTTCCTTCTATCCAAGTAAGGTATGGGCAAACACAGAAACTTGTAACACAGCCCTGAATTCAGCACTAACCTGAAAACTGGACTATACTAGCTTAGAAAGGTGGGAAAACAAGTGTATTTTTTTTTTGTTTGTTTTTTTCAAAAAATAAAACAGATACAATCAGAAAAACACTTTAAATGCACAGAAATGGGTATTACACCTGAGTGTGTAGCCTACAACAGTTAAACAGGTAATTTAAATGCAAAAACAACTTTGTTAAAGTGCAGGCAGTAAAATAAATACAATATGTAAGCTGAAACAAGCTTTTTAAACCACAGAACCTCTAAAAAATTGGCATTATAGGCGGAATTAGCTAAAGGCAGCAAGAAAATGCAGAAAAATGATACTTAATCACTCCAAAGTCTCTCTTTTGTCTTTCTGCTGCTGCAGAACTCTGCAGGGAACCAGGCAGGAGCCTGCTGAGCTGTATACAAGCGCAAAAACCTCACTTTACCAGGCATGTGTGATTTGGGCAAAAACAGCAGTAACTTTGTGTTTTTTATAGTTGAGGAATATCTGGGCATTATGGAGCCATTTCTCAACTGAGGAAAACGCTTCTTACAGGATATGGGAGGTATGATGCAGCCTATCAGATGCACATGTAAGCATGGGATCATCAGCATATTGAATAAGAGTGGCTGGCCATATGGAAGTATATAGGTCATTGATAAATATTTTAAACATTAGGAGACCAAGAATAGGGCTTTGGGGTGCACCACTGGAGACCTGAATGTATGGAGTAAGAGTATTCTGCCATTTTACAGACTGGAGCCTGTCAGTTAAATAGTCTTTGAACCACAATAATGAATAAGATGATGGTTCCAGTTATGACAGTTTATACAAGAGTTTAGGGTGAGAAACTGTATCAAAGGCTTTTGATAGGTCAAGGAATAAGGTGCAAATAGGTTTGCTTGAGTCCCTGTATTTGTTTATGGTGTCAGTGAATAATAGGAAGGCAGTAGTTGTACTGTGTGTTGGGCAGAAGTCATGATGGGTCGATGTTAAGAGTCATTCTTATAGACGATAGTGGAAGAGTTGTGTATGAATACATCTGTCAAGAATTTTTGAGAGAGCTGATAATACTGCAATAGGGTTAAAGTGAGAGATGTCAGTAGAGATGCCACCTTTATGAAGAGGAATAATATAGGATTTTTTCCATAGTGTGTGCACATAGGGTTCGGCTATTGATCTGTTGATAAGGATAAAGCCTGGATATGCTATGGCATCAGCATATCTCTTTAGGTATTTATCTAGGAGGTTGTCAGCAGCAGTGGTATAAAGTTTGAGGTTAAGTAGAAGTTTTTTATCATTGATGTGGGGACAGGTCCTAAGTGGAAGTTGCTAGCAATGGATATAAAGAGTGAATTAGGTTCATGTGAGGATGCTGGTGGGGGGTGGAGAAAGGAAATGGTAGTGTGTACTGTGTATGAAGATTACTGGCTTTGGTCTAACCTGTTTATCACTAAAATACTAGGACTGGATGCTATTGTGGGGTTGGTAGAAGCACTGGATGGTGATGAGTTTTTCTTTAGGGAAGAAATGTAAAGTTGAGATGGCTATAATATTGTGCTTTTTTATCTAAATTAACATTTTTTACTCAGATTGTGCAATTATCTATGAAGTCACAGGTTATAGGGAGTTTTAAATGTAAACCATTACTTCCAAGCTTGGTATCTCTTAGACAATGTAGCTTTTGTCTAGGTAGTGAGCCATGGTGCGTGGTTAATTTTCACTGTGTTTTGCAGAGTGGGGGTGTGGCTGTTTAGCATATTTAAGAATAAGGTATTAGAAGAATTGATGCCTTGTTGAGTGGGAGAAATTTTATGGCAGACCAATTAAAGGCTTTCAATGTATTGATGAAGGAGTGTTTATTGAACTTATAAAGGTTTCGAGATGTTTTAAGTCAGTGAGTGTTAAGTTAGTGGGCAGTATTTCTATGGGTATAGGCTGCAAGGTAGTCACTTAATGACTTTGTTGAGGTTCCAGCAGTTGTAAATTTAATACGGTCAGAGGCCAATATCCAGTCTAGAATTGCCCTTTTACTGTTGGTAATAATAAATTTAGTGTGTGTTTTGTTTGATAAGTTGTATTTAACCATACACATTTATACAAGCTGAGGAAAATTCAGACATAAGGTTTTGCTAGTCAATATTTATATCTTCTAGTATGATTTTTTTCATAAGGTATATTATTTGTTGTCCAGGGGAAAGACTTCTTCTAATGTTAGTATACTATTTCCAGGTAGGATATAGACTGTATCAAAACATAACCATTTTTTATTGTTAAGCTTTAGCAGAGATTTAAGTATTTTGGCATTTTTGGCATTTTAGGATGTTGAGTGAATAGGTGGAGAGATTGCACAAACTTGGATAAATTAATGTTACCCATCTGTTTTTTTGTGGTCCTATCAGCTCTGATAATACTATAGCTTGGCAACAGTAGTTCAGAATCTTTAATGCTAGGCCTAAGCCAGGTTTCTATGTTGGCAAGAATATCAGGGTTATTCTGTGATATCTAGGCATGTAGTTCTGTAATTTTGTTACAGACTCTACAGCAGTTGACAGAGACAATATATGACTGTTTTGGAGAGACTGGTGGGAGAATGATGGAGTGATGGGTTTTATGTGATAGATCTATTAGTATGGATAGGTGGTGGTTTAATGGTAGTAGGCAAGAGGTATAGTTTGAGGTAGTGGTTGAAGGAGATATAAGACAATTTTATTATAGTGGAGGTTCTTTAATATTTGGATAACTTAATGGGTTTTGGAGGATGGGTTAGGGTAGCCATCACCATACTATGTGTTTTTTCAGAGGTAGTATATTGATTCAGAGGGGTCCTGTATGAGTTTTATTTTTGAATAAAGTGATGGTAGTGAAATAGTTTGTGCTTAAAATAAAAACAAGGTGAGAGATTAATCAGGGATATACAGTATATTGGTATACCTACTCATGCACTGAGTAATCTGCTGTAGGAGAGGTATATAGAGATGAAAGTATACAGTGATAGTTTGTTAGACTGCATGTTAGTAGCAGCAAAAACAGACATGATGCTTGGAGAAACATTTGAAATTTTGGTGGTTACAGAGAAGAGGAAAAGTGAGGTGTAGTATGAAGTGGAGGGAGGCAGAGGCGGCATAAGTGAAGAGTAGTAAGTGGTGAAGATTTGTCTTATTAGTCAATTCTAATTATGTAATAATGAGAAGGGAACTGGAAGAGTATCAATGATACCTGAAGCAGAATAACTAAGGACACTAATAATGAATTGTAGCTGCATGTAATACTATGAAGAACAGCAGAGTCAGATGTAATTCTGGGGTTTTGCAGGAGTGAGAACCTGTGATTGGTTATTTGTGAGATGGTTATGTTGCTGCAGGTGGGAGGAGTTAGGGGTCTTGTTATAGGTTAGAATTCGGACAAGGAGGGGCATGCACAGAATAAAGGAAGTGATCCTGGTTTATGTGGGAATGGAGGTAGGGTGGGGAGCAGAGTGAAGCTGATTGTAGAGATGTGAAACAGAACAGGTAAGTAAAATGTCTTAATATTTACTTATTTATTTTTTTATTTTATTTTACATTTGTTTACCGGGAAAGTCCGACTGGGCAGAAACCCATTTTTAGCATAGGCCCGGGGAGAAAAGCTCCACGGAGTAACATTACATACAAAACATACAATAGTGATGATTTTTATACAGTGAAGGAGAACAATACATAGGTATAATAATTTGAGTAATTATACAACATTAGTAAGGTAGGTAGAAAGTAGCACAGTTTGTGTGTTCTTGCAATATTACAGCTAGTCAAGCTATAATGCAAGCTAAACTATAGGGTATATATTGCAGTTAGTATGAAAGTATTCCAGCTGGTATAAGAGTATGAGTGTGTGTTCAGTGTTGGGAGAATCAAGAAATATTTAGTGTAAGCAAGTTATTTTGTCATCAGTTTGTGTTCATTAATAATAGAGAAGAGAGTCAAAGGAGAAGTAAGGGAGAGAGAGGTGAGGATGAGAGCCATTAAGAAAGGAGAGCTTTAGATGGAGCAGCTACTGTTGGTTAAAAAGAGCTTGACTTACTTGTTAAGCTTGACAAGGGATAGGTATGGTTAGGGAAAGATGAATGGAAATATGTTAATATGTTAGATTTTATGAGTAGAAGAGGAAAAGTAGCAGATGACTTACTTAGCCTGGACTCTCACATGAGCAAAGCCATGAGTCACTTAAATAATTTTTGAGTAGTTTTTTTTTTTAAATTGAGTGAGGTTAAGGGTAGTTCTTATAGAAGGAGGACGTGTGTTCCAGGTTTTTGCTACTTGAGAGGAATGTAGAGGATCACCTGCAGAATTTGTAGATTTGGTAACCTGTAGTAGTGATTTATATGTTGAGCAAAGAGTATGATTATTGGAATAGGGCTGTATAATATTTAAGAGAGCTGGAGTTTTCTCAGACTGATAAAGTAGTTTATGAGCCATGGTTAACTGAGTGTATGCTAAGAGTCGTGGTAGTTCTAGCCAGGAAACTGTTTTAAGGTGTGACTGTGGTGTGTCCTATGTGTAGAGGCTGTTACAAATTTTGCTGTTTTGTTATAGCATGTTTCTAGTTTAAGTCTAATTTTTAAGATTTGTAAGTATGAGGGAGACATAGAGAAGTGTTGACAGGAGGTGGGTTCTGGCTAGAGCAACCATAGTAGTTTCTGTACGAAATCTTTTGTTTTTGTATAGTGTTCCCATTTTTTGTCTATAGTATTAATTGTTTGTGCTGTATGTAGGTCAAAACTCACGTTATTATCATTTATGACTCCTAGTAGCTTTGTTTGTAAATTGAGTGTATTTTTTTGTATTATTATTATTATTATTATTATTATTATTAGCAGTAATGTGAAATGTGGGTGGGGTCTGGTGGGTTGAAAAGTCATAAGTTTGGCTTTGTTAGGGTTAAGTATGAACTGTGAGTTAATTATCCATGATTCAATTTCTGTGAAGGACTTTTGTGTTATGTCTCAAAGCTGTTGTATGATAGTTGCTGCACATATAAGTGTAGTATCATCTGCGTATCAGATTATGGAAGATAGTGGGGGTGGCAGTGTTGAGGTCATTAGTAAATATTATTGAAAAGAAGAGGACCAAGAATGGATCCCTGAGGGACTCCAAGTGTGACTGGAAGTAGGGGGGATAGGTCTTGGGCCACTTTACTGCTTGTTGACAGCCTGCTAAGGTAACTTTGGAACCATGCAAGGGCAGAGGGGCTGAGGTTAAGGTTGGTGAGAACAGTCAGTAGTTTGTGGTGGAAAATTGATGAGTAGATTATTGGTTGTGAGATTCTACAGGAGTTGAGTGAAAATGGATACAGCAGTCTAGAAGTTTAGATAGTTGGGGGAGAATGGTGATAAGTATTTAATTTGTGAGTTCAGTTGAATTTTCGCCTTTATGTAAGGGTATTATGTATGATATTTTTCAGATAGATGGGACATTTTTTTTCAGCTATGTACTGATTAATAAGTATTGATACAGTGTAGGAAATGGCTTTGGCTACTACTTTAAGAAATTCATTTGGTAAGTTATCAGCTGCTTGAGTTTCTTTAGTAGTATTTCTATTGTACATATGCTGATGATAGATGTGGTGGATTATTTTTGGTTAGGGATAGAATACTTTCAGTGAAATATTTGTTAAATTGCTTGGTGGTGATACCAAAACTGTCTGGTAAATTAGAGAGATGGGTTGAGATTTGTCCAGGATGAAGGATTTTTTTGATTGTACTCCAGAATTTTTGTACATCTTTTTGGTGCTTCCTTTGTAAATTACTGTAGTTTTTTTTTTTGTCTTGTTTGATTTGGTGTTTTACCTTGGATTATTTATTAGTGTTCAGTCTAGAATGTACTGTCTGTTTGATTTGTTATCTATTCTAGTAGGATACTGGATAATTTGTATGAAACCATAGAGATTGATACAATTGCTGGGGTTTACTGAATTACAAGTTGTCCAGTCAGTACTGAAATCTCCCCAAGATGATAGTTTCTTGGGAAGTGGCATTTCAAATGTAATGGAGGATGTGTTTTATTATGGGAATATTATTACCTGGTGGGATATAGGTTGCAATAATGGTTATATGTTTTTTCTGGTTGATTTGGAGTTTGGTCAGTAGTATCTCTGTATTACTTAAGTTTGGTATACTGAGACGTATTGTTTGCAGAATAAGATTATTCTTGAATAATATGGCTACTCCTCCACCTCTTTTCTCTTTCTATCGGTCCTAATTACAGTATGTTGTAGCCTGGAGGGGTGATTTTGTTATCTGAAATTTGTGGTTTCAGCCAAGTCTCTGTTAAGATGACTAAATCTGGGGAGTAGTGAGAGAGGGTGGCATGCAATTCTTAAACCTTATTAACTGCACTTCTGAGATTTAAATTTAGAAAGAGTAAGTTTGACACATTATGAGGTAGGTTAAGTATATTTTGCAGTTGAGAGTGGGCTTCTTAAGACAGAAGTGGTGAAATTCATGACACCCATGCAGATGGACAATACAGTTACAACTGCTGAATCCTACACAGATGCACTCTATAAGCACTTACACAAGTGCATGGCTCGTGCTATCCCAAACAGAACCAATACTCTATCCTCCAAAAAAAGGAAGCCAATCTGGTGGTCCCCTGCCATAAACAAACCGTACAACAGAAGGAAGAAACATTTGCAAAAGAGAGTAAAATCCCATGAGTGGAGGAGCTCCCTGGTCAGCCTCAGTAAGAAGCTGAGATCCCTTATAAGATCTTCCAAAGCTAGCTACGAAAATAAAATCGCCACTAATTCCAAAGACAACCACAAGGCATTCTATAGCTATGTCAAGAATCTCAATGGCAACACCCAGATCTGCTCTGAGTTACAGCACAAAGGCACAGAAATTACAAAACCAACTGATATTGCCAACATCCTGGCAAATAGGTTCAGTGCTAACTTTACCCCCCTCTCACCCCCTAAAGGGCCCATATCTATACAGGAAGAATGCAGAGTCCCTGTAATCACAACTACGCAGGTAAAAGCTGCACTCTCTAAAGCCAAAAACACAGCATCCATGGGACCGGACAACATCCTAGGCTGCATTTTACACGAACTTCAGAACGAACTGGTTCCCCACTTAAGCACCATGTTCAATAATAGCCTCACATCAGGCTTTGTGCCCACTGAATGGCACACACCAACAGTTATCCCACTCCACAAAGGGGGAGCCACCACTGATCCCGGGAACTATCAACCTATTAGCCTGACGAGCCTGGTCTGCAAGGCCATGGAACATATCATCATGGAACTCATAAACAAAGACATTGGTAACCTCCAAACTCTGGATCCCACCCAGTTCGGGTTTATGAAAGGCAGATTATGCCTCCTGAACCTGATCAACTTCTTTGAGGCAGTCACCAATGCCGTAGATGAGAGTAGGGTGGTTCACACAGCCTAGCTTGACCTTGCCAAGGCTTTCGACACCATCCCCCATTCTGGAATTATAGCTAAACTCACTAAACTAGGTATAAATCCCTACGTCACAAGATGGGTTGCCAACTGGCTCACTGACAGGACGCACACTTTAAAAGTTGCAGACTCCAAATCTGACCTCAAAGCAGTGACAGGTGGAGTACCACAGGGTTCCATCCTGGGACCTCTCCTGTTTGGTATCTACCTCTATGAAGTACAGGCTAACACAGAAGGCCTCTGGCTAATGAAGTTCGCAGATGACTGCAAACTAGGAGCCATAGTCAAGTCCCCAAATGATATGGACATCCTACAGAAGGGCCTCGCTGAGACAGATGCCTGGTGTCAGAGCCATGGCCTCAGGCTCAATGCCAAAAAGTGCAGTGTCATCCCCTTTGGTAAAACCTCTGTACCCATGAACTACTACTTAGGCAGCAATCTACTTAACACCGAATGTGTGATAAGAGACTTTGGGACCCAGGTGGACAGTAGTCTCTCCTTTGATAGTCACATCGCCACAGTAGTCAGGAAGTCCTTCTACGTGGCACACCTCATCATAAAAGGGTTCTCATACAGGAAAAAAGAGGTCATTGTTCCCCTCTACTCGACACTCATTAGACCCATTATAAAGTACAACGCCCCTTTTGGAATGTACCTCACAAGACATCTGCAACAGCTGGAAAGGCCACAGAAGTACCTCACAAAGAGGATTACTGGCCTCAAACAAATGCCCTACACTGACTGCCTCAAAAAACTCCAGCTTTACTCCATAGCATATCACCTACTCCAAGGTGATCTCTGCCTAACATATAAAGCTATGTCAAACCCAGAGCTGTTGGACATGCTACACCTAAAGAAATCCCAATCCCTCCGAGCTACATGCTCTAGGGACCTAAACCTTGTCACCACAATAAACAGGACATGCTGGAGGGATAGATTCCTGTCCCAGAGACTTCCCGTACTCTGGAACAGGCTACCCATCTATGTCAAGCAAAGTTCTTCATTAGCACTCTTCAAGAAAAATCTTGATGAGTGGATGGGAAATAGGAAATACACCCCGGGGATCACTTCTGTGTCTCTGCTTGACAGTGGCACAGGAAAATAACTTTCTTGGGTGGCGTAAGCCAGGGAACCTTGTTGGCTAGACTTACATAGGCCCTTTGGCCGATAGCCTAGTACCTACCTATGAACCTATGAGGGGATGTAGTTTGGACCTGGATTTGGGTGTATATCTCTGCTTATTATGAGCTTAGAAGCTATGTTTGTTAGCATGTGCATGAGTTTGGATATGTGATTTGGTGCTTGAAAGAGGTATTTTTTATATTTTTTTGAGAGGGGGTATTTTATGATTTAGGTGGTCAAAGAGAGTAGTGTTTAGGATGGCTGGTGATATTTCTAAGTGAGTGGTTTGGTTGCGGGGTGGTGATGGATGTGGCGTTGTGGCTGGCTTGGGGGAGATATAGGTAGGAATGATAAGTTCTTAAATGGACAGATGTTACGAGGAGTAGTAATAGTATGGTGTTTAACAGTAACATTTTTGTATTCGTGAGTTATTTAGGGAGTGGGAGATTAGTTTGTTAGGATAGTTGTGAGGCTAAGGTAGGAAGTTAAGGTCTGTGGAAGGTTTTAGGGTGATTAATTATGACTGTAAGATGGTAAAGTAGTAAAGAGGTATGATACTTGATGGATTATGTGAGTAGTAGTTAGATAAGGGCTGAAATTAAGTTAATTAGCTCTAAGACTAAGTCTATTGGGGCTAGAATGAAGTTTACTAGTTCTTAGATTATGCTGAGGAAGTATCTTATTGATTGAATAAGGTCTCTGTGTGTGAGTGGTCTCATTAAGATAAATCTATGCGATCTGGGGGTAAGTGGGAATGGGGGCATTGTAGGTGAGCAGATTGAACCAGAGTGTAGTGAGGGAGAAAGAAGCAGGTTGGACCTGACTCTACAAGAAGGACTTGTCAAGAATAATCAGAAAGGATAGCTAACTTTTTATAAAAATATGTAGTGTAGGTTACATCAGAGAGGATATAGCTTTATTCTAGTTAGTTTAAGTGGGCAGAGTAAGGGGGGAATAAAAGTTAAGATAGTAGAAGAGAGGTGTAAGGTAGTGAGTTTTAGAATAAAGTGGGTTAGGGATGAAAGCTGGTGATCTGAGTAAAAAGGGAGTATAGGTTACAAAAATCTAGCAAGAACATTAGTTTACTATAAGCATAAGAGAATGCTAAGACAGAGGGCAAGATAGGAAAAAAGAGGTGGACACTAGGGAGAGGGTATATTACTAAATAGGTGTACGCTAGGAAATATTGCAGCCTGGTAACATGTAGCAAAGTCCAGGGCTAGGCAAGCCACAGTTTAAATATGAAAGAAACTGACACTTGCAGAGTTTAATGTTATTGTAATTGGTAGGGATGAATGTTCAGCAGGTCACAGTTCACGGGTAGCATTTGCTGGGATGTTGAGATATAAATTATGGCATAATCTATGAAGATGGAGAGAAGTGGAGAGTTAGAAAGAGCATATACAAACAACACAAGTAGTAGAATTATTCCAGCTATGAGTTCTAGTGGTATGGTCTGGTTAGAAGGGGAGAGAGGAGTTAAGATAAGCAATTGTATGAATTTCCAGCTTATAACAAACTAAAAACAACTGTTAAGAGTGGTAATCTTACGACAATAATAAAGTCTATTAGATACTGTAAAGCATTGGCACAACAGGATAGTATTATACATTTCTCACCATTGCTAATCTCCTTAGGATGGAAAGCAGTTTACAATAGTGGTATATGGTTACGGTAGTGGTATATGGATGAGCAGACACTCTAAAAACTATTACAATCCTAATCTTAATAGACTTGAATATAGCAATAGGAGTTGCAGTGTTAAAAGTCTAACAGCAAACAGATGGAAATATTAACAAGAAAAATAGGGAAGATAGTATTAACAGGAGACAGAGCAGGGCAGTGTTTCACACAGCAGTATGAGGGTGCTAAAGGAGAGAGAACAGGCCCAGCCAAGGAAGAAGAAAGACAGGCAGTTAGGGTGAGATATATGTAGCATACAGGAGGCAGACAGTAGCCAACAAATCAATAGTAAGTCATTGTGGCTTAAACTGAGAGGCAAACAGGAGAGTGTCTAGGGTAAGAATAGGAAATAAATGGGCTCAGTAGGAACAGAACCTGGTATCAGAAATATTCCTAAGACACCTCAGTCCTCATAAAATAAGGTGGAAGGGTGCAGTTGCACTTATTCACTTTAAGGCAGGACATACCAACAACAATGAAATTTCCCCAGACTAATGCAGGAAGTATCTAACTAAATAGTTACAAATAGAAAAGGTTCTTACTTAAGGCACATCTTTGTGACCTTCCACTCTAATGCCCTCTGGAGCTGAAATAACTGCATGTTCCGAATCTGCTTCTGTGGCGTGCCTGAAGTTACCAGTAAGGCCACTCTGAATGGGATGGGTGGCCTTGTACTGAGTGTCACTATAGTTAAGGCACTTCTTTGTGACCTCCCACTCTAATGCTCTCTGGAGCCAAAACAACTGGGTGCCCTGACCCTGCTTTGATGCCTTGCCTGATGTTACCAGTAATGTCACTCTGAATGGGGGGGGGGGGGGCTTGAGCCTAGCATTGCTGTACCTTACCTGCCATTGGCTAATATGGTGGCTCAGCCATGTGAATGGGCTGGGTATTTATTTATATTATGAGTAATAGAGCAGTATATCACTTAGCTGTCAGTATTACCATCACATAAGATTTGGTTCTCTGGTTCAGTTAAAAACTTATGAGCTTTCTCTGTTGAGTTGGTATGTTCCTATTTCCTTGTGCCTTTTCTGACAGATCTCTGCTTCTTTATCACATTTACTATGGCAGTAGGAGCAGAAAGCACAGACGTAGTGACCTGAATCCAGTGAAGGTAGCACACAGGGGACATGTTATGACATTCACAATGACTATATGAGCAGGAGGCATGGACCTGGTGATCTGAATCCAATGATATAACAATGCCAGTCCTATAATATATGGGACTTCTCCAACCATGGGTGGTACATTAAGAATTATATAGAAATACTATGGAGTGTTCCTGGGAATGCAAGAGGGAAAACAGGACCATTTAAATATGGGAGGTGAAAGTACTGTCTGTACATTAATGACGTGAATATGCTAACAACATAGGATATGGCATTGTAAATTCTCATTTTTATTGTAATTGTTTTACTAAGTACATATAGCAATGAGTCGTAATTCTCCAGGTTACTGTATAGGAAAAACTTAAAGGGCCGTCAAAGAAAGAATTTGTGAACATGTATATGCGATAAAAACGAAAGCTCAGCATAATGCTTTGTGGACACATATTCAACAAAATGAAGGGCATAAATTCAGTTTTCATGTATTACAGGTTATTGAACAGGATGCAAGAGGGGACCTTGGAAAATAAAATTAGAAATTAAGGAATGTCAATGGCAATTAAGGGCACACACTACAGAATTCCATGCTTTAAATGACATGGTCTTTTAACTAGTGCATCGAAATGAAATCTGTCAAGTCATTTAATTTGTTACCTTACAACTGAATGTGGTATTGTGCCTATTTGTAATAGGGTGGTTCAGTGAAATTTACTAGTGATTTCTGTTAACTTCTTGATTTTTAATCTGATTTTTTTTTATGGCGTGTCATTAACTACAAATCAGTTTAGCAATAATGATATAAGGACAGGGGAGGGTTTTTTGTGAATATAAAAGCATTATGGGATAGTATGTTTTTTTTTTTCTCTGAAGTCCTGTTTATTGTTTCAGGGATAAAAGCACTTGATCTTACATATACAGTCAGTAAATTTGTTTGATCTTTTAATAGTGTTGGAGTATGGTGTTCTTTATAGCACTGTGAACGTTTGGGTACCTGACTATTATTTGTACAGCCCAAGACTCTTGTTGACAGGGTCTGTCTTTTTGGTCAGGCTGGTGTACATTTTTGTTGTTGTTGTCGTAGAGTAGGAGTGAGGGCACAGGCATGCTGATCTAAATCCAGTGATGGTAACTGAAAGGGGACATGATAGCACATTGCCAATGACAGTAGGAGCAGGGGGACTGGACTTGGTGATCTGATCCAATTAATGCCAGCTTACTGGGGACGTGTGGAGTATGGGAGTAAATACATTCAATATGCAGAGAGCATAAGATTCCCTTGCAATGACTTGGGTATCCAGATCACCCTCCAGGCACAGGATTAGGGTCAGTCAACATAAAATCACAATGACTGCATACATGTCAGCTTGCATGGCCAAGTCTCAACTTCAGGGAAGGAGGACTGATCCTGGGTGAAACCTGATGGTCAACAGGACATGGAAAGAAAAAAATATATATTACAGTGAAATATAAAAGTGAACACTAATGTCAACAATATTCTATTCCCAGAGCTGCATACAGTAAACCACAGCTGTTATTCCCATTTTGGAATTTTCAAAGGTGAAGCTCTTTTGGTATCCTTTGACACTAAATGCATTCCTACAAATGTTGTCAAGGTGGAAAATTTTAAGTTTAGTCATCTTCTTTTCCAATACTGTTATTTGATTTGATAGGATATCATTAGATTTACTAAAGTTCTCACTGTGCAAAACAATAAAACAATAATAATATGTTTACTGACCATTTAGATGCTGTAGTTTTTAACATTTTCTTTTGAGTCAACAACTGCTAAAAAATGTGATTAAAAAACTTGTTCCCTGGTTGTGACATTAAAACACAAACTTGTGTTTGTTCCTCTTTCTATACATAGGAGGAACAGCAATATTAAAAATATGGCTGTTTTTCTAACAATGCTGGTAAAATATTATTTAGTAATTATCAAGGTGCATTGCTTTTGTCTGACAATGGTTGATTTTAATCAGCAAGCATATTTCTTGAAAATGTGGTACCTTGCAGCACCGCTTTGCCTTTCTATGTGTTGCAGGAATGCACATTCAGTCTCATGCATCATTGTGACTATGCTGGTACACAAAAAAATGGAGGGTCACCTTGCACGATTTGACACATGATGCCTATACAGCTGCATTTGCATTAAGGATACAGATTGCTACTGTACTGTTCCCCATGTCCAGGGTTTGATTACTACAGAGTAGCTGGATTGTCTGTTCCTTGTAGAAATTATTGTCAGGTATTTCCCTTTTACACTAGAAAGTGACTGATGCTCTGCTGGGCAACAGACATCTTTGATTCATTCAATACAGTCAAATAAACTAAAGAGAACCTTTCATTTCCCAATGGTAATCATTGGCTTTACAGCACTCAACTGTTTGAAAGCTGAGCACAATGTGTAACCGAGTTCAGTCTTTGCCAGCAAAGTGTTATGTGAGTTCATAGAGACCTACAGTTACAGTCAGACTTAACAGCCGTCCTGTACATTGCTCAGCCCTTGGACTTCTTTGTAAGGTTTTTCTCTTCCAGTAGCAAGCAGAACCTAATACTTCTGGCACTAACTTTTAATAGTGATATTTCTATTATTTATCAAATGACACGGCAGCGTGAACAAAACAAATGAAAGGCTGAATATATAAAAATTATTTCTAAAAGCAGAATGAAAATGCTTTGCTGCTAGAATCCATTATCATGTAAATGAGTATAAAACTATACAAACAAAAATATAAAGAGGAGCTTCTTGTGGTGACATTAATGTCTGTTGCAAAAAGCAATGTGGATATGAATCAGATAATGTTAAGTCTACTATCAGAAGTTCAGTAGTTGATTCAGACATACTAAGTGATAATTTCATTTTGCAGAAGAGTTAAAAGCAACTGTTCACAAACTTTGTACAATTAAACATGACAATAACAGTACTTTAATGATCCTGGTATGTGTGGAGAAAGTTCCTGTGTTAAAAAGCATATATTTATTTACTTATTTGTGTATTTATTTATTTGCTTTTGTTTACAGTGAAAGTCTGTCTGGGAACTGAAATTCCCATTTTCAGTGAAGTCCTCAGGAGAAAAGCTCCAAAATAAGGCTAGAAATACATTTTTGGTAATTCAAAAGAAAAACAGCCAATAAACATTATTTACAAAGTAAATTAGATCAAGGAAATACATGTTTCAAGATATTGTGAACAGAATCTAAAATACTGTATTAACACATTTAGATACATAGTTTCATAGTCATATACTAGGCTATTGACCACCAGGGCTTTCATAATCCTGGCTGTACAGTCCAACCCAACCATGTCCCTCTGTATTATGAGTGTTTATTAGGAGGTGGTACATTAGTTAGGTAGTTTATACAGGTTATGTTGATGGGGGTATGTTAGTCTGCCTCTGTTTGTCATAGTCATGGGAGGGCAGACACAGGGTGATTTTCTGATTTCCCATCCATTGGTCATGGTTATGCATAAAAATGGTTAGGGATGGACTCTGCTTCACATGGATGGGGAGTCTATACCAGATCATGGGGATCCTCTGAGACATATATCTGTCTCATCAACATGTCTTACTTATGTCACAAGCAGAAATTAAACTCTTGAATCTAGTGGCTCTGATGCTGTTCATTTTGCAAATATGCAAAAGGTCCATCAGAGATGGATTTGAAGATGCCTTGTATGCCAGGCATAGATCAGCTCTCAGTAACATGCAGGAGACTGAGTATAGAGATAGGGCTCTAAGGTGATCCATATAAGAAAATGTGTGTATACCCTGGATTCTCTTGGTAATGGGTGTCCCAGCTGTTCTATATGTTTATAAATAATTTCCTGGACCTGGATGTCATGCTATTACTTATAAGATGGGTGACATAGAATTATTTTCTTACTACCTTGGCCACAGGTTGGTCAAAGGGCATATTACTGTCTACATATGTTCCCAGATCCCTGACCACTGGGCATTGTTATGGGTATTTTATCCATGGAGTAATTAGCTTGGGTACCAGTTTTCCCAAAAGGAACTATAATGCATTTGCTGGCATTGAGTTTTACTCCACGATAATAGCAACAGTTATTTGTATGTGTTGGACACTCTGATAAGATAATTGTGTCATAGGGGAATCCATGATAGCTACTAATTTGCAGTCATCTGTGAACTTGGTCAGATAAAGACCCTTGACATTTACCTCCAAGAATTACATGCCAAATAAGAGCAGTCCCAGCTCAGAGCCTTGAGGTACCCTGCTGTTGACCAGCCTCATAGTGGAGATGGCATCACCGGTCCTGACTTCCTGAGTCCTGCCAGTGAGCCAGATGGCAATCCAGTAAATTATGTAGGGGTTTAAGACAAGTTCAGTGAGTTTGTCAACTATACCCAGTTGGGTTGTACTGAATGCCTTAGCCAGGTCCAGGTAGGTGGCATGCACTGCTTTCCCCTCATCCATTGCCTAGGTGACCTTCTCAAAGAAGTCCACCAGGTTCAGTAGGCATGATCTTCCCCTGACAAAGCCAAACTGGGCCAGTTCCAGTATCTGAAGGTTGCCTATATTTTGTTGATCATTTCTATGATAATTTGTGCCATTTCTTTGCATATCAGATTAGTCACAGACTATTATGTCTTTAGTTTCTGGGGATGGTTGATGGTCCACCCGTGTGAAGTGGGATAACCATTCTCCTCCCTCCATCCTCATAGTACAAAGCCTGTTTTCAGGCTATAGTTAAAAAGTGACTCAAGTGGTCATGGCAGGTCATGTTTCCATCTATTTATGAGGCATTCTGGGATACTGTCAGGGCCCATTGAAGCTATGTTTTGGACTTTAGCACCACCAAGACCTGCTCCATGTTAATGGTTGGGGGAAAACTAGAGGGTATTTCATGGAAGGAGGCATGAGGGGAGTAGGGGGTGAAGTTTGAGCTGAATTTGTCAGCCAGTAAATTTGCTATGTTGCTTTGCTCAGTGAAGGTGGCACATTTGACCACCAGTTCTGCACACTGATGAGTGCAGTCTTTGAGGTGTAAAACATAACTGTAGAAGGCCTTGCTAGTGAGGCCATCTTGATCTCATAACTGACCTTGTTGGACTTAATTAGTCCTCTTAATTTTCAATTTAGTTTAATTAGATCCTATCATTATGGGAATTGCTCTTCCTGATTTTAACCATGACTTTTTTTCTCTTGTTATATACCTTACTAAATTTAGGACTCCATCAGTGTAGTTTGTTTTTAGAGTTTGTTTTGAACTTGTCTCTAGTAGGTGCAGCAACCTCTATACAGCCATTTACATGGCTGTACATGGTATCTGTGAACAGTTCTGCATACATTGTTGTGAACTCTGGGATGGGAGAGGCATTAAACTTTGCTAAACTATCACTTAAATAAGGTGTAGTTTGCTTTGGAATAATTCCTAACTGTTACAGGGGATGCTGGGGCTACTGAGTTGAGTTCTATTTTGAAGGAGACAGCTTTGTGTTCCAAAGTTACCAGTAATGGCATGACTCCGAGGGGGGGGGGGGGGTTCTTATTCAGTTCTCTCCTATATTGGTGAGTACCAGGTCCAGTATGTTTGAACTTCTGGTAGGTGTGCACACTATATGGTCAAGGATATTTTTGTTAATAAATTCCAGAAATTGTTGTGCATGCAGATATGAGGCAGTGTATGATTTCCAGTCTATAGATGGATAGTTAAAGTCTCCCATGAATACGGCATTTGGTTTAATGGGTATGAGCTATGGGATTTTAGGGACATAGAGGGTGAGCTATAGCTTGCTAGGATATAGTATGGGACTTTGTATATGGTGATTTGTATATAGATAAATTCCAGGGCATGGTCCTGTTTAACCGAGTAATACTTGTTGCTAATACAGGTTGAAATTCCTCTGTCTTTTGTCCCTGTCTGTGCAGCTGATGGTCTAAATGTGCAGAATGCACTGAAGTTTTGCACTATTAGAGTATTTTTTTGCAAATTTAAACCATGTCTCAGTAACAGTACAGATGACTATATTCTCCAGAGTGAGGAGAACTTGTAGGGTATGGAGCTTCTTGTTTAAGCATCTAGCATTGAGCAGTAACACCTTTAGGTTTCTTTGGGTTTTATTTGCTATGTTGGTAGGTTTATCACGTTGGCATTGTCTTAAAAAGGGTTCTAAGGGCATTGATAAAGTTTTAGCCAGTATTTGGAAGCCTAGGGGAGACAGGTACAGACCATAATTTTGCAAACTAATGTGGTCTGTTAACCATGTCCTCCCATGATGACAAATTTGACTCCCCCTGGAAAGACAGTAAAAACTAAACTAATTATTGAAGTCAGTCTTCTTATGTTCATACTGTGACATCATCCTCGGTAAAGGTAGAATGCTGCTCAATGCAAGGCACACACCTGGCTGAGACACACACACACTGTGTCTCTTCATATAGTCCAGGGGAGTATGCCTTAGCTTGTTAACACCCACACGGACTATGACAGAAAAATACTAGTACCTGTTGTGTAGTGTTTTGAGTGCATGTATAACTTGGCGGATCCTGGCTCCAGATAAGCAACTAACCATTATCTTCTCCTTGTCCAGTCTGATTAAAGGGGCATTTGTATGCCATACAATGGAGTCCCCTGTGACAAGAGTCCTGGTTAATGTGATGGCTTGCCTTATGGACTTTGCCCTTGGGGGGGGGGTCCACTGGGTGTAGGAGTATGTGTAGTGTTTGGTGTTGCTTTTGGTGAGTGCTTTAGAGAATGCTGAGGATAGGTGTTACTGTTTACAGGCTTTGAAGGTCTTTGAGGTTGTTGGGAAATTGGCTTGCAGTTGGTTTAGAGGATTAAGGAGCTGTTAATAAGCTGTTTCCTGAGGTCCAGTGGTGCAAAGTTTGATTCCTTCAGCCTTTATTGCCTAACTGTGTGATTCTGAGCAAGTCACTTAACCAGAAAGAGGTCAGAGTCTGGAACAAGGTCCATGAAGATCAGTGCTCTAACCTGGAAAACAAGTGCAGATAAATAAATAAATGCATTAATTTTTAGTGGCTCACTATAGGTTGGTCTATGTGTGTGGTAGATACTGTGTGATTGATGTATTGTGTGTATGTTCTTGGCAACCTTGTTTGTGTGCAAGATTTTGCCTCCAGTGAAACAGTGTATGTGCATCTCTCACATATTGTGTTTGTTTTTTTAATGATTAAATGATTGTCTGAGAACCTGAGACAATTGTTACATTGTCTCAGAATGCCCATATCTACCAAGCTGGATAGATAGACATTTGGAAATTGCATATCCATGTTGTCTGGACCTGTATTTGGGTGAGCTACTATAGGTCATGGATGGGGTTAAACAGAGGTTTGTTTGGGGTCTGGCAATATACTAGGTTAGATTGTGCAACAGTTGATAATAGCGCTGTTTAATGAACACACTAGATGCTCTAAGCATGTCTCTGCAAAATGGTTTTGTTTTAGCTGCATTAAGTTACAGGTTCCAGTTCTAAGGGAAGTTTTATAGATAAAATTTACTTTCTGGGTGTTTGTCAGTACAGGGCATTGCTAATCTCTTGATATAATAGCATTAAAAACGATCACTCGTGAGTGTAATACTACAACAAAACAATCTGCATTGAGAAGGCAAGGCACTTGTATAGTATCCATAGCAGACAGAGTAAGGACTTCATACTTCAAATGTAGGTGTGGTGCAGTTAAATAGTTTATTAGTTGCCAGGTGATATTTTAGAGTAGATTTGAATTGTTGCAGGTTATTTGAAAGCCTGATGTGATTTGGTTGTTTATGCCGTGCCTTAAAGATGGCGAAAGAGAATAGCAAGTCACCGTAATAATTATTAGATGTATTAGCAAAAATTAAAGTTCTGAGGATCTTAGGCTTCTGTTTGGTACATCTCATTGGATGAGATTTGACAGTGAGGGTGTTTCTAAGTGGTTAGTGAAGTATTTTGTGCGCTATCAGTAGCTGGGAGAGGGTAATGTTTTGAGGAAGTTCAAGACAGTTGAGGATATTGAGCTCTGCGTAATGGTGGGAGTGGCTTAGAAGGCTGCATGTGAATTTGCTAATTTTGTTGTAGGTGCTTTCTAGTTTGTGTTTGGAGGAAGAGTTGATATAGGCGGGTAGGAAGGAGAAGGGAGGTTGCAGCTATTTTTTTACTATGATCACTTAGCAGGTACTTTGCTCTGTAAAGAGACCCTAGTTTGAAATGTGATTTTTGACTGCAGTGTCAATGTGCAGATTAAATTTTAACTTGTTATCAATAACAAATCATAATACTTTTGTATTGGGTGTTAGTTTCATTTTTTTTTTTTTTTGCTGCTTGAGGAAATAATAGTAAAGTCACTGTTGCTTTGATTTATGTTTTTAGGAAGGAATAAGATTAGTTTGCTTGGGTCTCTATCAGCAAGGTGAAAAATCATTTAATTGAACGGCATTTTCAGTACAATTGCATTGAACATGCCATTCATCGAACTGTTCATACTGAGATCTCGGTACAGTGGGGATCAGGAAATTTGCCCTTTCCCCACTGCAGTCCATTCTCAGTGCTGGTATATATAATTAGTGGGGGGTGTGGGAGGCTGCCACATGAGAGGAATTCAATGAATGGCATTTCTGATGAATACTGTTAGTAGAACTGACGTTCGATGAAGTGATATAGACCCATTTGTTTTTGGTGCAGTTTAAGAGTAATTAATATTTACTTCGTTTTCTATAAAGATAAAAGTTTTCTGTGTGATGGCTTATAAGCTGGGAAGATTTAAAGCTAAGCAAACTAAACTTGAACAGTTTGTATTATGGTGGAAATTTTTGATTCTTTTGCATGACATTAATGAAGAAGTACTGGCCCAAGTAAGAAGCCTTGGGGGACTCTTGTGGTGATTGGAAGGAATGCAACATCAGAGTCATTCCATTTTGCAGACTGGGTGTGATTGTTTAGGTAATTGGTGAACCAGTTAGTTGAAGGAGTTGTCAGGCTTCTAGGATTTAGTCATTGGAGGAGTAGCTGATGTGAGACCATGTCAAAGGCTTTTGATAAGTCCAGGAAAAGTGTAGAAACAAAATTACCTGGGTTTTTATTTTGATTAATGGTATATAGGAAATGTAACAGGGCAGTTACAATGTATGGTAGGGTTGAAAGTCATGTTGGGTAGGCGAAAGTAATTCATTATCAAGCTGAATGGCTAGGAGTTGCTTATATATGCATGTTTCAAGTACTTTGGAGAGGGGAGGAAGGATTGTTATAGGGAAATAGTTTGACAGTTCAGTAGATATGCTACCTTTGTGTAATAGGATTATGATGAAGCTTTCCATAGGACTGGGATATAGTTTTCTGTAATGGATCTGTTAATTAGGATAGATACAGGGTAGCTAATGGTGTCAGTGGCTATAATGAGCTATTTGGATGGCAGGTTGTCAGGAGTTAGTGTTGTGGGTTTCAGTTTATTAATGTATTTTTTAATAGTATTTGTATGGTTTAGCTGGGTTGTGGAGCTATGGTCTTGGAGTTAGGTGAGGTGGGCATAGATTGTTATTGTTTGAAATAATTAGAGTATTGAATACAAAGTGTTTGTTGAATTTGTCTGCAATGTCCCTGCTGGTTTCAGATGGGAAAGGATTTGGAGTAGGCTTTCTGCTTAATTTTAGAAGATTGTTTAAATGTTGCCAAAATATTTTGGGGTTTTTGTATGTGTGGTCTGGTTTGTAGAGATTTTTTTTTTTCATAACAAACATGTGCATTCGTGCAGTTTCTGAGGTGCCAATATCTGTCTAACTAGGATTGAGTC
This sequence comes from Protopterus annectens, assembly GCF_019279795.1. NCBI lineage: Eukaryota > Metazoa > Chordata > Ceratodontiformes > Protopteridae > Protopterus > Protopterus annectens. The sequence goes on along the minus strand of NC_056728.1, from coordinate 604,276,209 downwards.
TTATTTTTCTGCCATTGGTTCCAGACTTCATCTCTGTTTCTCATGAGATGTTTAACTTGATGGGTTTGCCATGTGATAGAGTTTATTTTACTATGGTTAAGAAATAGTTATTGATGTGGCAAACAGTTTCTTCTAGAGGCAGATATGTGAGGGATTCCCAGTCTCATTTTTAAGTGCATCATTAAATATGGATTAATCAAAACTGATTTAAGTTTCTCACAGAGTTGAAGTATAGAAGCTCAGGAGGCTTGTGGTATTCTATGTAAATATTGATGAGGTGATGATTGCTGAGACAGTCTGGGATGGTGGTGGTTAGCTTAATATTGTCAGAGTTGGTTCAGAGTATACAATCTAGTATGTTTTTGTATTCCTTGTCAAATCAGGATGGCTGATGGATCAGTTGAGTGAAATGATAGAGGTTATTATAGGAGTAGAGTTAGGTTTCTTAGAGGTCCTACCTATGTTAAGGTCACCGAGCAGGATGTTTTTTGGTTGAAAGTAAATGATAAGTAGCTAAGTATGCTTTAAGTAGTTTTGGCATTTTTGGGGAGGTGGGGGATGCAGGCGGATACAAAGATTATAGATTTCTGATTGTTTAGGTGTACTTTGGCTATTAGTATTTCTTCATTGTTTTATTGTGGAATAGTTGGGAGGTGGGTAATGGATTTGAAAGGTGGTTTGAAAGATGATGGCCTCACCCCATCCAATTTATTTAGTCAATTTTTCGTAATGATGGTATAGACAGGAGGAATGATTTATTCATCTTTAATTGCAGGTCTTAACTAGGTTTCAGTGATAACTAGGAAGTGGATTGATAGAATTCAATCCATGCACAAAGGTCTGATATCTTATTGCAGCTGCTTTGTGCATTGAAATTATGTATTATTAGGTTGGAGGAAGAAAAAGGGATTTGTTGCATATTAGAGGAATGTTGAGGGGGAATATTATTTATTCTGGGGATTTGGGTGGGTTGGGTGTTGGGTTTGTTTACATGAGGCTAGTGCTGAGCCAGGGTTGAGGTGTACATCTCTATCTCTATTAGTTTATTTGGGTGAGTAGAGGAGGTTTTGAGGTTATGGAGAAGTTGTTTTGGTGCTTTTGAACTGTAATGAGGGATTTTGTATTTTTTGCAGTTTAGTAATGTACATACCTCTTAACCTGGAAACATCAAAAATCTGGACAAGGTCCATGAAAAATAGGTACAAATCTGTACGCTGATTAACATCTAATTTGCATATATAATTATGTAACCCCACCCACTCCAATGGAATTGTGGGATACCAACTTTCAAACGCAAACTGAAGAACAGACAACCAAAAATATGGCACCAGAGTCCCCCTGCAGCCATTCCAATGTCCCATTACCTGGCTATTTCACCCCATTTACCATAAACGCTAATGTGTGCATACTGCTTTACTAATACAATGATTATTTGGATTTTATTTTTACATTTTATATATTGTAGAAGGGACTGATCACCAGAATAAAAGGATTGCATGCATACAAAAACAGAGTGGGAACTGGAAAAGGATATTTCTGAGAAGATAGGAGTCAAGGGAATGAATGGATAAACTAAAAGAATGGAAAGCAAAGGAAAGAGAATATGGGCAAATGCAACAATGAAAGTGGGTGACTGCATTAATAGAAATAAGCAGCAAGAAAAGACAGCAGAATAAAAAAATAACTACAGAAGACCAAAGTATGAAAGGAATGGTGCAAAGAGAATGCCAGTGTGTAGATGTATAATAAATGTTCAGTGCATTAGAAAAAACAAGGTAAAAGCTTATTACTAAGCAGAAACTAAAGTACATTTATACAAACAACTAGCACCAGATGTGTGTTGAGTATGAGTGTGTATATATTCCCCATTGTAATAAAACAATTCTCCAATTCATAGCCATTTAGTATTCTTCCCTACTTACCAGCTCATCTGAAACTGCACCCCAGCTGCTTATTTTGTGAAAAACTTTGCTGGTTGTCATTTGCTGCTATAGTGGGGCACATAATACAATAATGCCCCTCCCGACCCAGGTTGTGAGTCAGTCTATTTATGCACAACTTCTGCCCACTTATTGCCACACTCATTTCCTTTTTCATGCAGCCAGTATGTATTTTAAGTATACTTTTAGCATGTCTGGTTTGTATTTAAAAATTCTGATGCCATTTGCAATTACAGGTCTATACCTATACTGGAGAATCAGATTATTGGTGCGAGTAACCATGGCAGCATGCTGAGCATTCACTATAAAATCTCTTTTTCAAAATAAGCAACAGTACTTGTGAAGGCTTCCCCTAGTGTTTTTCTTCCTCTCATTCAGTCTTCCTCGTGTCTCCATAAGTCCCTAGCCTGATACATTTTATTATAGAAGCTCCATATTGCCTCTTTGATGCCTTCTTTCTCATATCTCTCTCTGCAATGCCATTCCCTCTCAGCCCTTCTATAGTCTAGCTCTGTTTTCTCTTGTGCAGCTTCCATGCCAAAAGCCTTCCCAATTTTTCCCCCATGTACCCATCACTATAATACTAGTCCCATCTCTGCTACTTTAGTTTCTCTCTCCATTGTTTGTCTTTATATTTTGTTCCCTCATAAGTACTTCCAACCATTCCATCTCCTGCCTTCTCTAAAATACATCAAATGAAATCTGCCCTTTCCAGGCACATTTAACAGCAGCCCATCATGTGCCTGCCTTTCCTATTTCCTTTATTGAATTCAGCCACAGCACCTCCCTCCTGCAACATACTTTCACCCTTTATTCTTCTTTTTCCACCATTCCAAAACCGAGTTTCAACTTCCACCATTTTTCATCTCCTCCATCTTCCTTCATTTAACCTACAGCCTCACTAAAGCATGATTCAACAGATTCCTATCTCCTATTTCCACTTTCTTAACCATACATGTTATTTCCCCTATAAGAATTTACCTATCTAATCTACCTCCCTGTTTTTCTTCCCATCTAGACAGAGAGAGCGAGAGGGAGAAACAGAGAGAATATTTCCTCTTTAATTTCTCCATCCTCCTCCATATATCCCCCCATCCCTCATCATTCTCCCATCCTGTCACCACTTTCTGTGCTTTCCTGGTCTTCTCTGTACTTCCTTATTTTTGTATCCCACAGGGAATCTACAGTCAGATTGAAATCCCCTCCAATGATTTCAAACTCATCTCTCCTAGCAGTTCTAAATCTTACCTCATGAAATTCCCAGAAGATCTGGGAGAATCATCACTAGGACTGCAAATGTAACAAATCTTTCATTTCTTCCCAAAATTCTCTGTTCACGTTATTACCCATCTCCCAGTGGAATTTTTTGGAACATTACAAACTTTTGCTCATAAACTTTTCCTAACCAGAATCATTGCAGTCCATGTCCTTCTACCTGTCATGGTACTATATCCATAAATAGACCATTGTTTCCCCTGTTTCTGTAGCCTCCATGCTTTCTTTTGTTTCACCTTTGTTTATTGAAATAACATCACATCTCTACTTTTTCTATTCAGTCTCTTAACGTTTTCCCTTTTTATTGGATATCTCATTCTTCCTGCATTCTATGTAAGTACTTTCAGCAGTCTCTCCTGTATACCCCCCTTGCCCTCCCCCAGAAAATAATCCTTCTATAGACTTACCCCTCATCTTCTCTTCCTGAGCTGAATCTATTCAGATTTTTGACACTCCCTGGCTCTATAGCCAGCAAACAAAATCTCCTTTCCACACAAGGTGAGTTCTGCCTGCATCCTACATGGAATTATACTATTCACCATTTATTTGTTCATAACTCCAATTCCTAAAAATTAGTTACTGCACATCCAAGGAGCAAGCCCTCCATCTTTGGCCCCCACTATTTCACTGCATAAAATAAAGTAGCCTGTCACCTACCCCATGTATTTTGTACTTCCAGACATCCATGGGTTGTACTGGCAAACCTCAAACAGTAAGGTTGGTGAAGGCCTATAAACAGCACAATTAACAGTCATAAACTAGATTAGAAGATCCATGCCTGCATGAAGTATAAATGGAAAAATACGTTACATAATATTTGCAAAGCTGATGAACCCATAAAATGCACTCTTGTCAAGATGCAGTCCAGCATATAACTTGTCTATAGCCCAATGTAAACATACAATTAACAGTTTCTTACAGAGGTAGGGTCACATGTCCCTCCTCATTACAACAAGTTAATAAGAGATTCATACTGTTTTCATTAGTTATCGATCAGACAACATTTACCACATATTAGTACCCATATTTCACAGTGCATCTTTCAGCAGAGACAAAGGTAACCCATCATAGGTGCACCTTATTAGGATAAACTGTAAGGACGACCACTTTACCCCCCTACAAATAACTATATAACTCTTACAAGATTAGATTTATTTCCAGTTTTAGGTGACAGACTTGCTGGTATAGCTAGTTCTACCCAACCCGGTAAATTATATTTTTGTCCCCAAAAGCTATTCTGTCACTTTAGCAGTGATAATTGTGTGTAGATACAAAAATAAAACTTTAGCAGAGGTAGCTTTGTATAAATAAATAAAATAAAACTTTTGTTTCAGTAAATGTTAATTGTACCACATCAGCAAAATGTCATACATATACATTGCATATACATTGCATTTAGAACTGATTTTGCATGGGCATAAAAATTTAAATAAGTCTGACTTACACTGAATTTACATAAAAAAATGCACTCTTACTGAGCAGCTGAGCCTGAGATGCAATATGCTTGCAATCTTGTCACATCCACTATTGCTGTTAACATCATCAGAGGACAAAACGAGCATCCAAACATCAGAAATTCTGTTTTGCATGCATTAAAGTGAGTGCTGCTATTGATGAACTTCCCTGTAATCGCGAGTGAGATTTTCCGCTCGCATTTGCAGCCAGACCAGCTGGAAATGACAATGTGAGCTCCTTGAGCTCATTTCCGACTCACTGGTAGCCCTGACGGAGCTGATGTCATCGCACACGTGATGACGTCAGCTCCGACAGCGCGGTATTTTAAAAACTTAAAAAATAAATGAAATAAATCGGGAATGAAGGGGTGCCACTCGGGAATCGTGGCATCCCTTCATTTGGACCCCAAAACTCGGTAAAAAACAAGTAATTCGGTATTATTGAGAGGTATGGTAATGTATAATTTTTGAATAAGATTTTGTCTATACTGAACAAGAATGACCAGATTAGGAAGTTGTATATGTTGACAAGGAGTAATTGGGTTTTTGTAGAGGACTTGGTTTGAGTGTAGGTAGGGAATGATTCATATATAATTAATTAGCTTAGGATAGTTAAAGTTCCTTTTAGGGGATTAAATGTATTTGCATTATGGGATGTGTGAAATAGTCATATAGAAGAGTATAGAAAAGAAATGGGAGGAAGAAAAATACAAAAATATTGGGATGCACCTATTGAGTAGGGGGTATTGATAAGATAAGGACAGGGAACATTTTTCTTTTTTGATTTATAATTACTTAGTTATTTATTAGGATTTAATTGTTTGGCTATATGGGTATGGGTAATGAAGCATCAGGTGATTTTTTTGCCAATAAAGCTTACAATATGGGGTGGGGGTGGGTTAGGTGATATGCTTTGGTCAATAAATGTAATGATATGGGAGTGGGTGGGGAGTGTAGTGAAGCCACTTGTAGTGTGGCTGAGTGGAGTGGGGCTAGTCCCCAGAGAAAAGACACAGGTCCTGGGCTATAGTAATGTACAAAAAACTCTCTGTTTATTCATCAGCAGTGCAATTAAAAATTTAATGTTAAATATTTTTTGTTCTATGGGTTGTTTTTAACAGATAAATTACAGGGTTGCAGCACGCTATGTTTCTACAGAACTGCTTAGTTTTTAAGGAGAAAAAGACTGAAATGCAGTATATGTCTCTAGGGTGACCAGGGAGAATAGTTGTAGGGTGCAGCTGCTCAACTGAAAGCAGGGCAACTTATTACAAGATACATCAGAAATAGTGCATTTTGGGCTGTGTTAAAATGGCCCTGTTTCCATGATGTGGTACTACTGTAGTAAAATAAACCATCAGCCACAATGAGTAACACCTCATTTTCAATTTATTTGTTGGTATTTGAATCACCATTAACTATCACTAGTGCTTATTGACACTTTCTGGCGTAGTTAACACTGGCAGCTGATGCTGCAGTGCAAAAAGGGCCTATTTTTTCTCGCAATTGGTGCATGTGCATTCGACACTCACCGTACATGCACACTCATACTGACCAAGAAGCCTTAATTGCTTGCAACACAACCAGCCAGCCTTTATTGAACATGAATAATAATAATGACGTGTCAACGTATTATCTTAACAACTCGAGATTAACATCAAGCTATGTAACAACATTCAATAGCAATTGTCTGAAAAGTGCACTTAATGCAGAAAAGGCTAAACCAGATCAACTTAACCTAGCCAACCTAGGCATATTGTCACTCTTACTACTGCTGAAACAAAAAAGAGCACTATTGTTGTGAGTCCTCAAAATACAATTTATTCCAGGTGTAAAATTAAGCGCTTTCATCAATGCAATTTTATTGAATATTTCTGTGTAAAATTGTTGAATACAAACATGAAAATGTATTTTTTAAAAACAGTTTCTTTTGCCCAAGCTTTGAATATTTTGTAATGAATATTTTAGAATATGTCTTGTAATTGGGGGGTGGAAGAGCCAATCAGTGTTGAGCTCTTATTATTTAAACACAATGTTCATGATTACTATGTTATTCTGATGAAGTCAACTGGCATTGACGAAAGCGCTTAATTTTACATCTGGAATAAATTGTATTTTGAGGACTCACAACAATAGTGCTCTTTTTTGTTTCAACTCTTACTACTGCACTGGTGCTGCTTGCTTATATTGCTGTTTTTAAGCCTTAGCAAGCGTGAATTCTTTGATCATGTCAGTCAAGTCAAGGCTGCGCAGCAGCTCATGCTCAATGCTCATAGGCACCAGCATGCTTAGCCTTTCCTTCCCCATTGAGGACCGCAGCTCTCCTTTGACTATTCCCAACTTTGAAAAGCTCTGCTCGCCAGAGGCATTGGACACCATCATGCACAGATAGATGCGCAACCCAATCTCGACATTTGGAAATGTCTGAGAAAGGTTCAACGATGACAAAAGCTTGTACATGGTAAGCTCTGCTGATTTGTTCACAGTCAAGAGTTTTTGAGTGTGCATAAATGCAGCAAACTGTATCAGCTCAGTCACCAGTGTGCCTTCCAAGTCATCTGGATACGAGGAAACGAGATTCTTAGCTTTGTCCTCGAACTGCTCAATGCTCAATGACGTTAGCTCTGAGAGAAATCCGAATGTTTTACAAATATCGTCATACGCCTTCATCCGCTTTTCCAGTTCAGCTAACAGACTGTCGATCATGGCCAGATACGTCTGAGTTTTGAACATTTCACTTGGGCTGAGGTCTGCTTTGTTTGCAGCTCCTTCATCAGGCATTCACTTTCACTTACAGCCTCGATGCTGTTCAGCCTTGTATTCACCATATTGAAACTTTTCAGTCACCATCTGCTCATACACGTCAAATCTGTCCCATGCAAACTGAACCGTGTCGACTAGTGATGCCATCAAGCCAGTTGCTGTATTCAGGCTGGCTGTAGGATCTTGGAGGCTAATGCTCATACAGTTGAGATGGCCAAGTATATCATTCCAGGCAGTCGCCATAACTGCTGTCTCAAGTTCGTCCATCCTGCACGAAAATCCCTCGGCCTGATTTCTCGTATCTGCCTTCTGCTCCTTGTCTGCTGCAAGCTCATCCAGGACTTCCTGAATGCTCTTCCACCCTTCTACCAGCACCTGCACGTTCACACCATTGGGATCCAGGCAAACAACTGAGCATCAGCGTGCAGCGATTCTTTAGTCGCTGCCAGCGATATGTTGAGTCAGACAGGAATACATATAGTCCATTGACAAAATCGAAAAACCTGGTACAGCCACCGCAGCTTTCAACAGCCTGATTTCCTACCAGGTTTAGGCTGTAGTTGCAGCATGGAAGCGGCGTATTTACATTCTCGCTTCACAATTGCCTGGACACCATTGTACCGTCCTGACATGTTTGACACATTAAAACCAAAAAACAGTAGAAGGATGCTCCAATTTAGCTTGCTCAGCAAAATACAACTAAAAACAAAAGATAAGTGATGCTCCACACTGTAAAACTTGACTAAACAGTTTATTTAAGACTATGATAGCGACAAAACAACAAGCAGAAATACAGAGGACAAGTGCTTTCAGCTACTAATGCCTTCTTCAGATCCACATTCAAAAACCACTTCAACATAATATAAAGCTTCTATCAGCCAATGACAAATAATATGTAAATATCATGTTTTAGCCTAACCATTAAAGGTGCTTATACAAGCAACTTTATCATCCAATGTACTTGATTATTCTAATGAACTTTACCTAACCAATAAAGATAAAGATGTAAATCAGACTTCACTTTCCTAAATATCATTGGCTTAAGCTAGCTAATAGAAGTAAAAATGTAAATCAAACTTCTCTTCTGTATGGATCGATAGTTCACATTTCTATAAGAAACTACTTGCCAATATCATTTTCTAATACTTTGGTAGTTAAAATACCTATAATATGCAAAATTCACTTAATAAAAATGCACCCTTAAAAGCATATATTAAAACATAAGCAAGCCTTACATTTGCTAAAATCTAAATACTTAAAATTAATGCATTGGCCGGGAATCGAACCCGAACCTCCCACGTGGTAGGCGAAAATTCTACCACTAAACCATTTTGAATTTTATAAATGAGTAAATAATTTCAAACAAATTAAATGAAAAAGAGCACTGGTATAAAATAATCTTACACACATTTGATAAAGCAGTCTCTAGCTTAAAATTAATGCAATAACCGGGAATCAAACCCAGATCTCCCGCATGGCAGGCAAGAATTCTACCACTAAGCCACTTTGAATTTTGTAAACAAATAAATAGTTTCAGGCAAATTAAATGTAAATGCACTAATATAGAATAATCTTAGATCACTTAATAACAATATAGCACATAATAGAGCAATATCAGGCTTAGCAATTATTAAAAACTAAATACTTAAGACATAAGAGCTCCTTGATGAAAAAAAACTGACAAAACCAATAGAGGCATAAAGGCGGCTTCTTATGAATTATTTCAGTAGCTGATAAAAGCATAAGTCCTAATCTTCATTCTAAAGTCAAAGCCTATATTTAGTTCCCATTTCATAGTTCATCCATAGACACTAAAACATGATGATAATATAATGGAAGATATAATAAGCAGAATATAAACGATGTAACTATAAACCATATTTATACTAGCTGGGCTAAGAGGTAAACTGAACAATTTTTCTATTCTTTAAAAATGGCTTGATCAGTACACTTCCATTCAATCCTGGAGGGTGGTTGGCCCGCAGTCTCATAATCCACTTGGATTCCTCACGTTCAGTCAGATTAACTAAATCACCTTCTCTTTCATTAACTTTTAGCTGAAATATAATCATTAAAAGAAAATTATGACCATCATTCCTTTTTATATGGGCAAATAGTGCATTAGTTTCTTTCTTGGTCCTTATATCTGATAGATGTTTGGAAATTCTTTCTTTCATTTTCATGTTGGTTTTGCCTACATAAAAAGCAGTACAAATTGTACAGGTAGCGATATAAATCACATTTCTACTATCACAGTTAGCACTACCAGAAAAATAAAATACAATCCCTGTATTGGGGTGTGTAAATGATTTAGTACAATCCCTCCAGGATTGAATGGAAGTGTACTGATCAAGCCATTTTTAAAGAATAGAAAAATCGTTCTGTTTACCTCTTAGCCCAGCTAGTATAAATATGGTTTATAGTTTTTTAGTTACATAGTTTATATTCTGCTCATTATATCTTCCATTATATTATCATCATGTTTTAGTGTCTATGGATGAACTATGAAATGGGAACTAAATATAGGCTTTGACTTTAGAATGAAGATTAGGACTTATGCTTTTATCAGCTACTGAAATAATTCCTAAGAAGCCGCCTTTATGCCTCTATTGGTTTTGTCAGTTTTTTTCATCAAGGAGCTCTTATGTCTTAAGTATTTAGTTTTTAATAATTGCTAAGCCTGATATTGCTCTATTATGTGCTATATTGTTATTAAGTGATCTAAGATTATTCTATATTAGTGCGTTTACATTTAATTTGCCTGAAACTATTTATTTATTTACAAAATTCAAAGTGGCTTAGTGGTAGAATTCTTGCCTGCCATGTGGGAGATCCAGGTTTGATTCCTGGTTATTGCATTAATTTTAAGCATTTAAGCTAGAGACTGCTTTATCAAATGTGTGTAAGATTATTTTATACCAGTGCTCTTTTTCATTTAATTTGTTTGAAATTATTTATTTATTTATATAATTCAAAATGGTTTAGTGGTAGAATTTTCACCTACCACGTGGGAGGTTCGGGTTCGATTCCCCACCAATGCATTAATTTTAAGTATTTAGATTTTAGCAAATTTAAGGCTTGCTTATGTTTTAATATATGCTTTTAAGGGTGCGTTTTTATTAAGTGAATTTTGCATATTATAGGTATTTTAACTACCAAAGTATTCGAAAATGATATTGGCAAGTAGTTGCCTTCATACATTTTTATTCTAGATTCGCCTGCCCTCCAGTTGTCAAAACCGCCAGAAATGAACTTGGTTGCTTGAACAACACTGCTGCCGAACAACTTGCATGCAAAGCAGAACACCTTCCCTGTCGAACGCGAGTAGCACAACCATTGTCTACAGGATTTTTCACCATTAAGTGGATGTGTAAGCTCAAAGAAGGTCTTTGTGCATCAGTGTTAGAATGACTCACCTGGGTATCGTCTGGCACTCTCTTCAAACTTCAATTCAGTGTGCTGGCAGCCTTTTGGACCTTTCTTGGCCCAATATTCTCGAGTGTCAGTGTCAGTTTCACCCCACTGTCCCAAATCATTGGTGAAAGCCTCCAGCATAGGTGCTAGTGCTTTCACCTCTTCTCTCTCCACTGAACTTTCCCGCTCTTTATTCTCTCTCTTGCCTCCACAGGTTCATCTTGCTTGGCCTGGTCTCCAGGAGACTTGAACTCGCAATTGCATCCGATGCAGATGATTGAGACGAAGATGCTCGTACTCCAAAGTATGAACTCAATTTTGAAATTTTCGCCAAAAGCTTTTCTTGTTCTGCTGCTTCTTTCCTTTTCTTTTTCACTTTATCCCATCCACTGAGTTGAGAAGCCATAGCAAGCGTGCGTGAAACAGTATAAAAGATATCACAAAGTAAACTGTTCAACGTAAAATTGATAGCATTAACTTGAAATCTTCGGTCAACAATAAACACAACGATGTTATAGTTACGTCACAGCACAAAGAATAATAGTAACTGTATAATAAGTAATGCTGTGTATAGGCATCTGAAAGTCGGACTCCAAATTTCATTCTAAGAATTATTTTGAGGTTAATATAGCAAAGGAAAACTGTTCAGCTTCTGGAAAATTCTCGTGTGGTTTCATCTGGGCCTATTTCAGGAATGGGCCTAATACTGCAGCATCAGTAGCACCCACATTAATCCAGCCCTGCATAAGCATATTGCCCTTCCACTCCCCCACGGATTCACTTTAGAAGATCGAATTCCCAAAATCTCGAACCTCATATGGTCGAGACCAAAAGATCGAGTTTTGGAAACTCGAACTTCTAAAATGAAACGCAAAAAAAAAAGTCAAACATTACTTTTGCAGGGGGGCTTTGCCCCCCTGCACCCCCTATGTGGGGGGCTGTGCCCCCCACACCCCCCCTACTTAAATATACCAACTCCGAGATCGCGCTACAGTGGGGAAAAGGGAAATCTCCCATATTGTGCTGTATGCTGAAGCGCAAAACGGGAGATTACCCACTTCCTGTCAACACCACAAAAAAGATAACAACATTATGTACACACAGAGCATACAAGAAGCCTTGCCTCTGTGTGTACGTAACGTTTTAAGGTAAGTAAAGTGTTATTTTTTAAAACTTTACATATGCGATATACTGAAATGTCGATCATATGGTCTTGACCATATGACATTCGAGATTTCAGTATTTCGATTATGTAAAGTGTTTCCCTCCCCCACATACATACACACAGTAAAACACACACACACACACACACACACACACACACACACACACACACGCACACACACACTTACCACATACCCCATACATGTCCATATGTTGTCAGAATGTCTTTGATGTCTCCTTTTTCCAGCCCTGGTAAATTGCAAATAATCACAGTCAGTTACTGATACCAGACATTAGAGTTTCACACTTCAGATCCTTCAGTAAATGCATGCTAGCAAAAAAGCTGTTATTGTAGTGACTTCCTAAGTAAATAAGAGGAATAATAAAATTATGTCCCTCTTTGCCCCACCATTAATGTTGGCTTTGTCTATATTTCTTGCTCTGTGAGGTTGAGAGATATGCTTTATATTCCTTGTTGCTCTCTCTCTCACAAACTGATGCAGGTGGTTAAGAATGTCTGAGATCCTTTTACATAAAAAAAAAAAAAAACACTGGATTAACTTATTAGTTAGCACAGTGGGTTAATTCTGATGATTCCTGAGGTGTGGCCACAGTATTCATACATGTTTTTCCCTTTGTTATTTACTTTTTATTTCCAAGTCTTAGGTATTATTCATATTGCATGACTGGTATTGTAGTGCAGAGGGCTAAAATCCTCAGTGGGGGGATACAGGTTTGAAATTCATTTATTGTCTTTAAGGCACATTATTTAAATAATCTTTGATGTCTAGTGGTTTCTGCTCTATATTATTTTATTTTTAATTAATTTTTAAATTAAGCAACTTTAAGTGCACTATACAGAATACCCTCTCCACCCAGTATTCTCCATCCATGTCTTATGCAAGTGTCCTTAAGGCATGATCTAATATCCCTGGCACATTGTGTCTCCCCAACATTTTATATAAGTGCTATTAAGGTACTTATCAGACAAGAACACTCATTCATCATTGAATAAAGATCTGCTTACACCCTTAACTGGACTGTTTTTCCCTCTGGAGAGAGGAATTTATTAATTTTTAAGTTTTCCAATGCTAGCTGTGATCAGCATCTGACATTCTGAACAGTTATCCTTAATCCTAGTCTTTACTTTGCCCTACAGACTATTGAGGCTGCAGGATGGGATACCAGATCAGCGCTTCGGGGCTTTCACTGTCTTTCTATTGATGCCTCTTTATAGCCAAGGTAATCATAAGCCCATCAACCTTACCAGCCTTATGTGCAAAGCTATTGAATGTGTCATAAAAGAACTCATTAATGGAGACATAGGAAACTTAGCTAATCTAGACCATCATCAGTTTGGTTTTGTGAAGGGCAACTGCTGTCTCCTGAACCTAGTAAGATTCTTGGAAAGGACTAAAGGGTCTGTGGACAGTGTTTAGTCAGTGCATGCTGCTTCTCTTGATCCAGTCAAGGACCAACATAATCTTCCATGTTTGCATAACTGAAAAATGAGATAAATTTAATGCAATCTCTTGTTTTATCTGCTGGATTGCAAACCGGTTATCGTACCATCCCTGAACATAAAATTATAAATAGAGGGGCATTACATGGATCAGTGCTGATCCGCTACGTTTGGAATTTATTTTGTAGATATCCAAGCCGATATCTCAGAAATGTGGTTGACCAAGATTGCTGATGAATGCATTATTATCTGCACATCTACTGGCACTGAACATCTCCAACAAGGGATGGAATATGCACATACCTGGTGAACTGAAAATAATCTCAGGGTAAATGCAAAAAGGTCCAGCATAGTAATGTTGACAAAAAACAAACTGTTTCTGCCTCATACATTATAAATAGTTCTCCTCTTCAGACAGACACGGTAAGAAGAGACGTGTACTTATGTGGACAACTCTATTTCAAGCACTCATCAACTTGTCATCATTGTCAGGAAATATTTCTACCTAGCACAGTTAATTTCCAAAGGAAAATCTTCAAGATCCAAGGAAGTCATCATACCTATGTACGCTTCCTTTATTAAATGAATCAATGAATACAAAGCTTCCTTCAGTATGTTCACATCCAAGCTCAACACTCAACTTGAAAGGCCACAAAGATTTCTAACAAAGAAAATTAAAGGCATTAAATCTTTCAACTAGTCCAACAGATTAGCAATAGCCTAACAGTTGTGATGAGTCAACCTATGTCTCACTTTTCAAGCTATGAAAGCGTCAGTCGTCTTTGACTTTCTATTTATTTCCAAAACCTATGTTTCTTTAAAAACCCACAATAGTAAACTAAATCTACATAAACAACTAAGCAAGACTTAATGGAGAGATAGCTTCCTATAGAAATGTATTCCCAATGTATGGAATATGTTACCATCAAGGGTGAAACAAAGTGCTATCCTGGCTACCTTAAAGGCTAGTATGGATGATTGGAAGGACTGACACAAATTTACCCCAGGGCTGTCACAAATTTACCCCAGGGCTGTCATTCATGGTCCTGCGTGATTTAAGAAGTGAGTACTGTTAAATGGTCAATAGGAGGAGCAAGAACATTTAAGTGCGTCTACTTAAATGTGAATATAACGAGACATTTTATGGTTTTCATGATCACACAGCTAGTATTGATCTGATGTTCCCATGTTCCCTAGATATTGACAATGTTTTGTAAGATAACATTTTTACCACTTATCCAAATTTGAAATTCATGACATGCAGCTAAGAATGCTTGATTATATAATTATGATTTTTTTCCTTCATGTTAGCTGTCATCTTGTTTTCATTTCAGTGAGAGAAATGAAATAAAACAAATTCATATTTTGGCATACTGCAAAGTAGTGTGCTGTACTTGCTATACTGGAATTTCAAAACATTGCCAAAATCATTTTTGTAAATTTCAGCATTGCCACTGGGACTGCATCTGTTAATTTCTTTCTAGAATGCAGAAGCAGACTGATGTAGGCAGATAGCATTATGAAAATATTAATATCAGGTATGTAGAACCTAGATAAAAGACGAGAAGTACTGAGATGCTGAATATAGAAATGGACAAATACTGAAGTACTGGCAGCACAGCAAAATGTCAAACTGGAAGACAGAAAGAGACAATAAACTAAACTATGCATTCTGTACAAAAGTAAACTTCCACATTTTGCTGTAGTATACACACCAAATTACCAGAAAAGTAAATGTGGGTCATAATATGGACATTATAAAATCCAATATATGAAGCAAAAGTAACTGAATAATACCAGGAAACATGTTTATTACACTGAGTGCTTTTGCTCAAAAATGTAGAACTTCATCAGAGTAAACATACTGACTGACATGAGTAATATATAAAGACAAACGATCATACTTCTCAACTTCTTAGCGCAAGAAATCTGTACAAAGCCATATCTAAAAGTAGGACAAAGGCCCAAAAAGAGGGACAATGTTTAAATATTGCTCTTACAATTATAAGGTTGAAAAAAAAAACAGGTTTTGCATTAGCATGAATTTTCTGAAGGGTATGGACTCTGAAACTTAAATGTCTGCCATTATTTTCTAACTTCGGTCTTTAATGATTTGTCACTAACTTGCTAGAAAACCACAATTTTATGAGAAACAGACCAAATATATGAGGTAAAATTCTGTACATTCTGCAAAAATCTGTACAGTTGAGAGGTATGAAAATGATCCAATTAAATACAAATTAATAATAATTAAAGAATCAGTCAATGAAACATGTCCACAACCATAACAACTACAAGTTAAAATACATAAAGTTGATAATAAAATTAATAGTATTATCAAAGCCTAATATTAGGCTAACACTAGTCCTTAAACTGATGACCTCAGCATCATTTTGCATATCGAGAAAGTTCCTTATTCAGGCAAGGCTCATTTCCTCCCTCAAAGAAGTAAGGCAGAATTGCCAAAATAAATATTAAAAATAAGAAAGAAAAAACACAAAAATGACACATACACAGGCACACACATTTTATATATATATATATATATATATATATATATATATATATATATATAAAATATACACATATATATATATATATATATATATATATATACATATATATATATATATATGTGTGTGTGTGTGTGTGTGTATGTATATAGATAGATAGGCAGGATCATAGGAAGTTACTAGGCTATTGTCCCTGAGGCCCTTACAACCCTAGCCAAGAATTTAGCTGCCCCTGTCCAGGTGGAATCCCAGGGGAGTCATTTCTGTTCCCCATCCAGTTATCTAAGTTGCGTTTAAAAAGGGTTACTGAGATACTCTGCTTGACATGGAGAGGTAATCTATTCCACAACAGGGGGAGTCTCTGGGACACAAATCTGTTCTGCCAACAAGCCTTATTGATGTCACAGACCAGGTTAAGGTCATGCGTGTGGGTTAGTCGAGTGGAGCTTGACTTGTGGATATGCAGCAGTCCCATCAAGGCAGAGTCTGAGATTGCATTGTATGCCAGACAGAGGTCACCTCTGAAGAGTGTATGAGACTGAGTAGAGGGACAGGGCTTTTAGCCTATCTATGTAGGTTAGATGTTTGAGGCCCTGGATTCTCCAGGTGAGGACTCTCTGTGGTCTCAATAGCTGCATGTGCTTTGTGAAGTACATGCTAAAAGGGGCATTGTACTCAATAAGTCTTATAAGGGAAGACTACAGGGATGGTATGACCTCCTTATCCCTGGATGAGATACCCTTCCTAATAAGATGGGCTATGTTGAAAGCTTTTTATACAATGGAGGCAATATGGTGGTCAAAAATCATTTTGCTATCAACCTGGGTGCCCAAGTCCCTCACTACTGATCACATGCTTAGGACCTTGTTATTAATGTGATAATTTTTTGGGGATGTCACTCTTCTCAAAGAGGATGATAATGCATTTTTTTGACATTCAGTTTGAGGTCATGTTTCTGGCACCAGCCATTTCTTTGGGAGAGACTCTCTTGGAGGATGTCCACATCACTAGGGGAATTGATGACAGCACCCAGCTTGCAGTCATCCACACACTTGGTCAGCCATAGCCCACTGATTGTGGCCTACACCTCAGAAAAGTATATCTCAAACAACAGAGCCCCCAAAACCAATCCCTGTGTGCACCACTCATTACAGAACTACTGTTTAAGGTGGCGTCCCCTGTTTTGACTAGGTGGGTTCTATCAGTGAGCCAGTTTGTTTCCCAATCTGGTAACATACCTATTGATGCCTAGTTGAGAGAGTTTATCTATTATATCTGAGTGGGGAATAGTATTGAAGGCTTTGGCCAGGTCAAAGTAAGCAGTGTGCACTGTCTTCCCCTCATCCATGGATGACTCGCTCAAAGAAGTCGACCAAATTTAACAGCCATGACCTCCCCTTAATGAAACCAAACTGCATGGGATAGAGTGTTTGGAGGTTGTCAATGTTCTTGTTAATGAGATCCATGAAAATCCATTCTATGGACTTGCATATCAGGCTAGTTAGGCTGATGGGTTTATAATTTCCTGAATTGGTGGACACTCCCCCTTCGTGCAAAGGGATGACAGTGGCTATACTCTACTTGGCTAGGACAAAGCTGGTACTCAGGCTTTGGTTAAATAGGGTGCCTAATGGTGCTGCAAGTTCCTGCCTTAGTTCATGTAGGATGCAGCCCAGGATTTTATCAGATCCCACGGAGGCTATATTTTTTGCCTTTGAGAGGGCAATGATGACTTTCTCTCTAGAGATAAGGGGAGGAGAGCAGGTGCTGGGAATGTCCTGATTTACTGATGGGGAGGACAGGGCGTGAAGTTTTTGCTGAACCTGTCTGCCAGCAGGTTGGCGATATCTATGGCATTTGTGTAGTGTCCTTGACCACCAGTTCTGAGCAAATCTGAGTGCTTCCTTTGAGACTGTGGACATATGTGAAGAAGTCCTTATGATAGTCTTTAGTAGATGTGGCCAGTTTGGACTCAAACTTTGCTTTGGAAGATTTCACTAGTGCTTTTATTTGATTGTTCAGGCTAAGAAGAGATTGCTTCCAATTAGGCACCTGCTCCTTCTTGGTCATGGACAGCAATTTTTTTTTCCTTTTATTATAGAGTTTATTTATTTGAGATATCCGGACAGGTTTACTCTTCCTTGAAGAGGATGATTTTATCCTGTCAGGTATTCCTGATTCCATGCAGCTATATAAATGCTCATATGGTATCTTGGTGTGGGTTTGGACAAATGTGCCAGTTCCTATAAAGGGGGGAAGGGGCTGTGAAGCTGTTTATACCTTCCCTTAGGAGGCTGTAATCACCTTGGGAGAAGTTTTTATGTTTGACCCTAGCAAGGTGGGGGTCAGGGGAGATGGTGACTTTGAAAGTGACTTTGGAGTATAGCAAAACAACAGCAAGTGTTTAGCAAGCCACCCCCCCGCAACCCCCACACCCCCTACTAATTATATACTAACTCAGAGACTGCACAGTCTCTTAAGAAAAGGAAATATTCTCCTTCCTAAGGAATGTTGCTCTGACACACCTGTCAAAGTCCTGTCTGCGTTGACCATTTGGCATCAACCTACTGCATGTTGGTACACTGTATAATCAATATAGTGTGTGATACACACACACACACACACACACACATATATATATATATATATATGTATACATATACATACATATATATATATATATATATATATATATATATGTATATACATACATATATATATATATATATATATATATATATATATATGTATATACATACATATATATATATATATATATATATATATATATGTGTAGGGTCTATATAAGCATATCAAATGCTGAAAACGCCGAATGCAATTTCATCGAACTGAAATGTTCAAAATCTCAGAAGAGTGAACTGACAGAACATCGATTTCTTTCTCAGGGACAGAAATTGGTGTTCCATGCAAAAAAAAAAAAAATGTAATACTTTAAACACTAACAGAAGGGGGGGCTTCACCACCCATACCCCCCAACACCCCCCTACTTAAGTATACTAACTCCGAGACCGCACCACAGTGGAGGAAATAGCAATCTCTGATGATGACCCACCGATTTCTTTCCGTGGGAAAGAAATCGATGTTCTGTCAGTTCGCTCTTCTGAGATTTCGAACATTTCAGTTTGATGAAATTAAATTCAGCATTTTCAACATTTGAAATGCTGATAGGAACCCTTGATATATATATATATATATATATATATATATATATATATATATATATATAGAGAGAGAGAGAGAGAGAGAGATAGCTAAATATCTATATATATATATATATATATATATGTATATATATATATATATATATATATATATATATATATGTTTTACTACTGAAACAAAGAATGCAGTTTCTTTGTTTACTTACAGCAGCAAAAAATAACAGAAACGGAATCTTAAGTCCTACACTATGATGAACATCAGGTCTCTGACATCTGCATTCACCTTAATTCGAAATAGCTTTAGGTGACATGAGTCACCCAAGCTTTTCTGTGTAACTTGCCATGAGACTTTCATGTCAATGGCACAAGTTTTTTACTGTTTTGCAAGGGGGAAAGCCTCCCTGCACCCCCCCATGGGGGACCCACCCTGGAAATTATATATACCAACGCCAAGATCACACTTAAGTGCGGAAATGGGTAAATTCCCTGTTCCTCACTCTACCATAATCTCCATTCACAACACTGAACTCAGACTACCAAATTACGCTTCACATTCATTATTGTGAATTCATAGTAGTCTGGTTTGACATTGTGCCTCTTTGAAACTGTACTTTCAATGATATTTCATTCAGTCCCCTGCACTGAGATTACAATAGTAAACCTATATCTATATATACATATATATATATATATATATATATATATATATATATATATATCTATATATCTATATATCTTTATATTTAGGTTTACTATCAAAATTGAGAAAGCTAAAACAAAATCCAGTCATTCGTGCAAATACAGTTAGTATGTCGAATTTAATGCCAAATTCAAATAATCAGCATTATTCGACATATGCCTTCCCTGCACCTTTCAGCACAGCAACAAAAGTTAAACTTCTCAGCTGTACATATGTACTGCACAACACAGAAATGCCAGTTTTTGCAGGGGGGGGGGTTGAGCCCCCTACTCCCCCTGCAAATTATGTATTCCAACTCCAAGATCACACTACAGTAGGGGAAAAAGGGTAAGTTTCCCGATCTGCACTGTACCGTGATCGCTAGTCCTAAGGATGAATACACCTGTACGAATGCACAGTGTATGTGCTGAACCAGGAACTTGAACGCAAGTAGAGTGGCAACAAAGAAGTCATCCAACTATTTTTTGACATTCTGTGTTCGCCGAACGTAATCACCGCATATTAATAGTAAACCATATATGTATGTGTATATATATATATATATATATATATATATATATATATATAGGGTTCCTATTATATGATCGCAGATGTATTCTGTTGAATGTGTCTTGATTGAACTTAACAGAACAAAAAGGCGAAATAGCTTCTGTTACTTTGCTGTTTTCTGCACTGTAGTGCAATCTCAGAGTTGGTATATTTAAGTAGGGGGTGTGGGGGGCACAGCCCCCCACATTAGGGGTATGGAGGTGAAGCCCCCCACTTTATGTAATGTTTTAAAGTTTTATTGTTATTTTTTATTTTTTTGGAACAGCGATTTTTTTTCCCTTGGAAAAAAAAATCACTGTTCTGAGGTTTTCAACATTGTAAGCTTTCGCTTACATGGGGTTGATTAATCATCATTCGCTTCTTTGAGCATTCGATGGTGTAATATAGACCCTACATTTATATATTTATTTATATATATATATATATATATATATATATATATATATATATATATATATATATATATATATATATATATATATATATATATACCCACAACAATATACTACTGCACCAAAATCCAAGTATAATCAAAAATGACCATGTTTTTCTCATGCTAAAATAAAAAGCAGTGATATCCATGCAGGACTAGATTGTGTTATTTTCTTCTTCTAAATGAACCCCCCCCCCCCAACTATATATACCAACTCAAGAGTCACACTACATTAGGGAAGGGGACACATCCCTGTTATTTGCCTTAATGTGTACTGAAGTAGTAACTGTCAGTCACATGAGTTGTCAGTCAGATGGGTTTCAGTCAAATGAAATTTCGATCAAATGAAGGTAACCCATATATATATATATATATATATATATATATATATATATATATATATGTATATACACACACACATACATACATATGGAATATTTATCTATCTATATACAGTTGATGTTATATGATTATTTGTATCATACACACACACACACACACACACACACACACACATATGTATATATATATATATATATATATATATATATATATATATATATATATATACATATAGCTGTCTATCTGTCTACATTTACAGATATATATTTGTCCATATGTCCATGCATGCTTGGCTCATAATTTTGGCTTGTACCTCATTCTGTTGGCAATTGACATGGATGATCTTAGGATTGAAGTCAGTAACTACTGACGACACTTTTGTGTTACAGACTTCAACTCCTTCAAAATATGTGTTTTTATACATATAACTGTTTAACTAGCAATGTTCTAAGTGTATGAGAACAATATTTGACATATATCCCTATTTGCACCCACATTTTGGCACACTTTGTCCAGAATTCTTGCAGTAAGAGGTTGTGTGGTATGATATTACTACATTCCCTGTACTGTCGAATGATTGTGCTGAATTATATCTTAAATTTATGTATATCTGTCATGGCTTAGTGGTAAATCACTTTGTCTATGGTTTGCAGGGTCATGGGTTCAAGACTTGCAGAGGCTGTATATTTTGTTGCTGGGCAGAACATGGGCCATTGGATACATAGTGATTAAGGCACTTTAAAGCAATTATAAGCAGGTTTGCACGGAGGTAAGCACTGCTAACTTCCAGTTACAGTTTCTTATACTCAGTTAGCTTCTACACTGCTTAACCTGTGTGGGCACTGCTTACCCCTGTGCAAATAGGCTTAAACCTGCTTACTGCTGCTTAAAACTGCTTACTCATGCTTACCCTGTGCTAACTTCTTTAAAAGTAAAGAAAAAAGATTGATAGGAAAGTGGTAAAAAAGGGGCGCAAAGAGAGAAAGACAGTAGGGAAAATAGCTAGGGATGTGCAGGAAGGATGTAGGGAAGGTCCATTGCTGCCCATTTCCTCTACAGCAACAGCTGTGCATATACACTGAATTTGGAGGTAGGTTTGGGCACACAAACCCCTGGGAGAAGGGTGAGGACAACAACAATTCATTGTGATGCCATTTAGACCAGATTACATGTGTCCAGTGGATATGTGTGTGAAATGGACAGCTATGTATGGGGCGAGATTTTTTTGTGGGAACAGATTGCCCTTTTTTTTCAGGTGGGAGTGGGATGTTGGGAAGGGGTAGTAGGTATATTTGAGGAGGTAGGTTGGGTAGGTTAACAGACAAGACACCCAAGACGGATACAAGGGTGGTATATGACACATGTGGGAGTAAACACCTTGATGGGGAGGGTTGTTGGGATATCAGAAGCCCACAAGCCCCCTAGTGGTAACAGTGGGACTGAGGTCCCCACTCATGGGCAGTCACCATTGCACCTTCACAGCCCCGAAGGTGGCTGTGTTGGGGGCAGAGTTAGGCTGACTCTCTAATCATGGCACACAGCCCTCAAGCTGGCATAGAAGATTACCGACCTGGTCATTGATCACTCTATGTACCACGACCCTGACCTGGTGATGGGTGACAGGTGCCTGTCCACACCCACTCCTGGGGGGGCGAGCCCTATCCCCTGAGGTGGTTCCACTCGAAGGTGGTGCAGGACCAATGGACAGGGAGGTGCAGGGTCGGGCCCCAGACATGCTAGTGTCTGATGCCTCAGCCAGCTGAGGTGCGACAGATTGGTCTATTGGGACCGGCCTTCCCAAGCGTGCTATAGTGTTTAGATTTCAACATCATATATGGGTTAGTAATAGTCAACACATTCCAGGGTTAGATATAACAGCATGCATAGATATTCCCATTAACCCAGACACCAGATAGGGAACAGTTGCATAGCAAACAGAACACATGCATATATGGGACCACAGTGGTAATAAGAACAGCATGCAGGTACGTTGATGGCACCATGCCAACAATGTTGGAATAATTCAATATGGCACATGAATGGAAACCATTAGAATATTTATCAAATGATTGACCATTATCAGAGTCAGTACATACCAGTTGGGGTGGGTATGTTGATTATTGTTGGAGATAAGGTGGGGGAGAGAAAGATGTCAATTAACAAGTTGTATATTCCTGTACTCCACATTACTTTCCTAGTCAGTGCTGTTATCTGAAGATAATCCTGTACACCTATATTGGACACTGATATGGCTGTCAACATCATTACACATGAACCGGTTTTACCTGCAGTATACACCTCTTATCTGGTAAACCTGTGAAGGGAATGTTTAACACTGGCTAACTGTTTGTACACATACAGCCAGATTCCAGGTTGATGTTTTGTGCTATGCTATCCATCTCTTTCTTCACAGACTCTGGACATGTGTTGACCACATGCCGGTATGCCTGGACATATCTAGAATATTGCCCACTTCCACCTTTAGTGACCTGACCCACACATATACATGCTTTCCTACACAGTTATATTATGTAGCACAGTGTGGGCGACAGTGACCAGTGATACTTTATTATTCAGAGAAACTGCAACACTCACAATCCCCTACAATACCAGGGTGGATGGTACCAGTACAGGTTATATTAGTCTGTATTTCGCAGCACAGTGTTCATATCCAAGTATCAATGGGAGCAATGTTTGTTAGCCCTACCTGACTGTTGCCACACAAGGTTCCAGATTACACATTAGTATTATGCACATACATCTCACTCTGTTACTGTACACACTCTGACCATAGCTTAACTGGTTGGGGTGTAAATGAGACATACGTGGCTTCTTAGTCACATAAGGTATTGGGAAGTTGCTAGTGTGCCAGGTTTGTTGTCATAGATGTGTGTCAATCAGTTGTATTTCCTGTTTGCTGCCTATACATCTGGGATCATCCCACTGATTTCCCAGGAGAACAGGTTGATCGGCATTAGATATGGGCCACTTTAATAGACAGTCTGGACATATCTGTACAGTTGTGGTCTATAATTCTGTATGCAGACTACTACCACTGGCAGGATTCAAACCGTGGCTGTGTGTGCTAATAAAACAATAGTTCACATCTCAGTTGCATGTGCTGTTTGGGTTTCTCTGTCTGCATTTCCCCTGTTTACTGTCTATGTGTCTCTCAGTTGTACTAAATGGCCTCTGGGGATTACACCTGTCATATACAGGCATTCCTGCACATTCACATTATGGTGCATAGTGTGGGTAACAGTGCTTAATACTACAGTACTATTACATGATTGCAAATTTACATTACCATATGATACCAGAATATACACATACAGTCCAGCAGTTAGACCTGCTTTGTCAGGGTATTACACTTTTATTGCCATACTAACAATATGAGACTCTTCCTGCCATATTCTCTAGTGTAGGCATTACCTGCCTTGAACAATACAGGTTTTATACTAGCAATTGCTTTACTACTACTTTTATTTTTATTTCCTAAGACAGTAAAAGCATGAGTATTACTAACCTGCCTCACATCACAACCACGCCAGGTGGCAGATGTGGGCCTCCTGGTTTGCGGCCCACTCCACTGCAGCTGTGGGGAACATAAGAGGAATATGTAGCCATACCTATCTATGATATACCTGAGCTGGCAATTATTAAATAGGTAGTGGATTGATACTTACACATGGCTAGGTCATCCTTTGATGCTCTTGCCTCTTTGAGCCACTCCTCCAAGATGTCCCACTTCCACTGCTTCAGGTCGGCATAGTGGTGCCTGACCTACTCACCAATTTAGGGTATGCCAGTGGTACTGGTGAGGTCACGGGCGAGATGGTCCCAGGCCACCGCCTTATATTGGGAGCCCTGGTACTGGCCCTGTAGCAGTCTCTGTGCCTGGTCTTTAACTAGGAGTCCAGCCATGACCTTGGACTCCTGGATGCACCAGCACTGCACCCAGAAGCGCACTCCTTCTCCCCTTACTGCCATAGCACCTGCAAGGCGAAGTTACAACCAGTTATGAGCTGTATTCCCACCTCTTGGGTTATAGTAGGGCCGATTTCCCACACTTTTCTGTGATTGGCCGATTTTGAAAAGGCTAAGCTATGGACAAACCTGCTTACCTAAAGTTGGCATTGTTTAGCGGGGTATACCACTGGGCACAAAGAGTTAGCTGGTCTACACATTGATCACACCTCCTAAGCCGACCTGTGCAATGCTTGGTGTTGCCTACAGTAGACATTCATTATAATGCCTTTTTGGCATTGTGTTATTATTCATTACACCTTATATGTATGCCTAGTATCCCTGATTGATGTGTACATACACTCTGTGGGACACTCTATTACAAGTACACCTCATGTCTTGGCTCACTACTGTACTCTAGTTCACATATTTATGTTATGTAGTCGGTTATTATGACTGTATACTGATGCCTTTCATAGATTCAGTTTAGTTATGCTATGGTGAGGACATGTTTACTACTAACTCATTCTTCCGTACTTCTGTGATGGCTTGGTGGACAGCTACTGGGACTATGGTGTATAGGGTCCTGGGTTCCAGACTTGCATGGCTGTTTATTTTGTTGCTGGGCAGACAAAGGCCCATTGGATACAGAGTGATTAAGGCACTTGAAAACAGTTGTAAGTGGGTTTGCACAGGTTTGCACAGTGGTAAGCACTGCTTATTTTAGGTTATAGTTTCTTACACTCAGTTAGCTTCTACTTTGCTTAATCTATGTAAACAATGCTTACCCCTGCACAAACACACTTAAACATGCTTACTAGTGCTTACATATGCTTACTACTGCTTATCTGTGCTTACACCTCCTTACTACTGCCTTATTCATCATGACACTGACTCTTCACAGTTCATAAATATAAAATCATTATATACAAATATTCTGCACCATGGTGGTATACTGGCCCTTAGACATTGGCTTACTCTATATGGTAAATATAGCCACACCAACATTGTATTCTTGATTGATTTGGTCAAGACAGTATTAGAATACAATATTTTCTACTTTCACAATGATTGTTACTTACAAATGAGAGGCACTGCCATGGGTACTACATTTGCACCCATTTATGCGGATCTCTATATGGGATATTTTGAATGGCAACTAATTTACACAGATGAAAACATCTTTAAGAAAGACTTGATAATGTGGCGTCGCTATTTGGATGATTGTTGGGGTGTTTGGTCTGGGAATCTAGTAAATTGGAAGGAATTTGTAAGTTATCTCAATTCCAACAATTTTGGTTTAAAGTTTTCTGATAGAATAGAAATGAACAATATTGATTTCTTGGATGTACAAGTGACCAAAACAACTGATGGTACTATTAGTACTGGTCTTTTTCGTAAAAAGTTTACTAAGAATGCTATACTAGAGGCCAGTAGTTGCCATCCAAAACACATCACTCAGAATATACCTAAGTCACAGTTTTATAGACTTAGACGTATATGTAATGAACAAAACGATTATGAAAAGGAATTGAACAACATGAGTGATAGATTTATTAGAAGGGGTTATGATAAATGTAACATCCAAACATTGAAATCAATGGCTTTAACTTATTCCAGACATGAATTCTTGAAACCTACAAATTCTAGCCAAGATACAGATGTTCCTGATACATCGAGATGCAGTTCTAACCAGAATGTTAGATTTGTGGTCAGTTATGGTACCAATTTTTTTAAGATCCGGAATGTTATAGATAACCATTGGGAAGTACTTAAGTCAGATCCTTTTTTGATCAACGTTTGGAATCTAAATGTTTATATAGTTATAGACGGGGTAAGAATTTAGGGGAACATCTGTCTTGGTTTAAACAGATTGACTGGCCTAAAGATGATACAGCTGTTGTTATACCAACTGGGTCATATGCCTGCAGTAATTGTGTATATTGTAAGGTGATGCCACGTAGCAAGTCTTTTACTTCTGTTAATACATCTAAAGTCTTTGATATTAAACATCTTATCACTTGCCGCACAGAATGGGTGATATACATGGCAGTATGTCAATGTGGGTCCTTTTATATTGGACAAAGTTCTAGAAGCTTGAAGAGCAGAATTGCTTTGCATTTGAGTGATATCAATTGCAAACGTATAAGAAGTGCTCTTTATAAACATTCATGTGATCATAATACTGCTTCTTTTCTCTTTGTTGGTATTGATACTATTAAAGGTAGTAGGCTATCTGACTTGACCAAGCATCAGATTTTGGATAAAAAGGAAAGAATGTGGATGATTAAATTAGGGGCCATGTATAAAGCTGGTCTTAATGACCATGGGTGATCCTACTTTTCTTATTTTTTCTCTTTTTTATGTTTATATAATTCATTCTCTATTCATTGTCATTTTTCTTAAACTTTTTTTAATTTTTATGTGTCATACTCGTATTTGGGTATATGTAGTTGGATGTGCTCTTTATTATATGCATATACATATATATACATGTTTGTGGTATATAACAAAATATATTTCAGTTGAGCCAAATGGCTGCATGAAGGAGCAACCTGAATGTCTGTTCCACTTAACAATAAAGTACTTTTGTGTATCATAAGTGTTTTTTGGGTCGTTTTATCATATCCAACATTGGATTTATTATTCTGAGTGCTGGAATATTTCTTTGGAACTATATATATATATATATATATATATATATATATATATATATATATATATATATATATATATATAAGGTTTACGTATATAATTATGTAGAAATACATATGTATGCATATATATATATATATATATATATATATATATATATATATATATATAAAATTATATATATATATATATATATATATATATTTAGAAATGTGTATAGCATGTCCACATGGGAGCAACATCCTGAACCACTCACTACAACATAACAGACCATAACCACTGTTAATGGGGTGGGGGCACAAATGAGGGATACCTGGTAATTACTGCTATGTTGCCCCTCTCCACAGTCCTAACATATATGCTGTGCAATCCAATATCCAGCACATGCAGTTCCTGACTCCAGGACCCTCCACAACACAGCTACAATGCTTTAACAGTAAGCCAATTCACCTGTAAACTGTCAGGGCAATATCTGTAACATATAAAGCAGAAATGTCATTCTACCGTAGGGAATGTACAATGTGGAAGGAGTACACATTACAATATTGCAGATATGCACCCACATCTATACATTGACAAATATAGATATATATATATAGATATATAGATGTACAGATATACAGCTATAGACCTATATATATATATATATATATATATATATATATATATATATATATATATATATATATATATATATATATATACACATATATGAGATATATGTATTGAGGGATGAGTACACTGGGACAATTACCCCTTTCTTCTGGATGAAAAGCCCTCAGTGATGAGGTATGCCACATAGCCTGGTATTACAGGTGTGCTCTCTGGAGTGTTGAACCAGGTCCCATTTACATGTTCCCCATTTGTAGGTGTGCCTCAAGAGAGTGCCTTTGTAGGTTTAGATGTCTAGCATTGAGTAGCCTTACCTTCAGTTTTGCATGCTTGTATTTGTTATGGTGGTGGTTTTGTCCTATGAACTTTGCCTAAATAAGTCATATATGGGGACCTAATGTCCAGGTTATTTCATCAAATATAACCCCTACTGTACATAACATGTGTAGCAGTCTGATATCTCACTGGCTTGTTATCAGATATGATGACACTAATTATGGTGTACAGCACATATGCACCACTTCATGCATGACATGTACACAGGTTGACAAGAGTTGTAGCTGGAAGCACATACACATGGCCAATAATGACATGTTGCTGTGATAACCTCATACATTTATTGTTGTAACAGGGTTTGTTGCAATATATGTCCTATGAGCGATAAGAAGCCAGTAACTGTCACGGCTTTCACCATCTACAGACTGCAATCCTCACACTACCTTCTGCAGTCCACAGACAGATTCTGCATTAGTAACACATGAAACCAAAGGCACAGCACCCTGCCCTGTCTGCAGATGACCCTGCAGATGGGGATTCCTCATAAACATGGAACTGACTTGGCAGGTATTGAGACATGTAGGACAGTCATATCCGTAAACACACTGCTAAACCAACAGTACTCCAACTGCAGTATAGCAGCACTTACAGTCTGTAGTCATGTCAGGCACATCCCCCTCCTGTGTGTTGCCCTGTTTCCACAGTGTATGTTGTTAGAGGTAAATCCCCAATCCATCTGAGATGCTGTTTGCCAAACAACAGATCTAGTTCCTGCTCACAGTTAATGAAAAGGGATAACACCAACATGATGTTCCTAGATAATGGAGTGTGTTTCCATGCAATTGGCTATGGGAATGTTACCACAGCTGTTCCACATGCAATCAGTAAGGAGAGGGCTGCAATTCGTGCAGAGGCTATCAGCTGATCATGACCATCACTTAAAATACAGATGCTGCTGCCAAGCAAAGCAGTTGTAGGTCTCCACATCCATCAGACAGGGAGTGGGAGAGGCAGACAGAGGCAAAGACAAGTCAGGGAGTGGTGGGAGAGTAAAACCTAAGCATGTTTGTGTCACACACCTACCGGCACAGGGTATCAAACCCCTGATGACTATGTAGTGCTATCATAGCTCTATGCAGTTATTGGGTGCACTACATGGGTTACCTGTTGTGGAGCCCTCAGAACATATATGTGATGGTGACTGACATCTGCAACAGGGATATGGTAGCTATACGGTAGGTGACGTACACATGTCTGTCTGCTTGAACAGGTGCCAGCATCAACACAGCCACACTATCACAGGGACACACACACATTGACACACTTGGCAGGGCCAGGATTACAACTCATCAGTAGTGGGATTGCCACAACACATCACTGTGCAGGTATCACGTGCACCACACGGGTCATACGGGGGTTGTATGGGCATAGGGTATGGGGAGGTGTCTAACATCAGACAGCATGCTTCAGTATGCCCATGGGGGATGTAGGGAGTGTGGATGTGAACATACGCACCATACAACACACACACAAACACACATGGTGCTGGTACTGACATGCATGGGTGCATGTCTGCACGGGTGTGTGGTGGACAACTGTGCCAGAAGGCTGTACAAGGCTAGGCGATGGGTATACCTTGGCATCAGGCCACATGACAATGGTCTGCATTGTGGCTCAGGGCTGTAGTATCTGCATTTGCCCACACAGGTGGGTACTGTATCCCCCATCCAGTCACTTGGATGACTATTGTGTGTGGCCAATGCTGTGCATCACTTGCCATGTATGTGCTCCTTAGTCCATGACATGGACAGTGTCTGGGATATGCACACCTTCCACATGCATGTACAATGACATGTGGAACTGTACCTGGGGTGTCTGGCCCATGTTGTGAACACAGATCATCAGATGTGCCAGTCTTGCCCACATGTGGTGGAAACTGGTAATGAGCAGCAGGTTTACCCTGCACCTAAATTGATAGCATGCTAATGGCATTCCCTGGTGTCCATGGCATCTGTCAATACAGGGAATGTTGTCAGCATGGTATGTCCTTTGTGGGTCACATGTGATGGCACCACAGGTGTCTTAAGTGTCCATTGGGGAATATGGGGAAGGTGCACTGTCTGCATGTATGTGCATATTGAACAGATGGACAGGGTGCCATGCCCTCTGTAGCCCACAGCTATCATGCTATATTTACTATCACTAGCCAATATGCAGTGTACTACCCACATATTGACTGTTGCCTAGGCATGTGTGTATATGATGCATAGGTTGAGAGTGTGGTCTGGGTAATACTGGGGTTGCTAACTGTGATTGCCTGGCCTTGATGTCACATGTATGGGTATGGCTTTGCACCCTAGCTTTTCAGCTATGTCACATCTGTTATCCCTGTATGGTGGACATTGTGATATATAGTAGGGCCACCATATAAGTAATATGCAAAACCCACTTCACATTGGCCACTGGTGTCACGCATTCACAACCACCTCCACACAGGATACGTGTTACACACACACACACACACACACACACACACACACACACACACACACACACACGCACCTGTCATGTCTGGGAGTAGAACCCTATCTAACTAGTTTTTTACACTACAGCACACCATGGAGATTACTGGAGTACTCCTTCCCCAAAGGTATAGCTCACATTGGATGACATCAGCAGGATTGCCAAAGTTGGACATTCAAATTGTAGTGAGTGTGACTAGCCTAAAATGCATTGCTCCCTACACAGACAGTAACACACATACAAAACATCCGCAAGCGACATGTGTAGGTATAGGACCCCTAATAGAGGTCTATATCACACTACAGCATAGAGCTGTTATAGGAAGCACCACAGGGATTACTAGGGAACTCCTTCCCCAAAGGTGTATTTTACAATGAATGACATCAGCAGGATTGCCAAAGTAGGCCATTTGAAATGTAGTGAGTGTGACTAGCCTGTAATGCATTGCCCCGTACACAGACATTGAAACACACACAAAACATCCAGAACTGCCATTGGAGGGATGGAACCCTACCACAGTTCTACATCACACTACAGCAGTACACAGTTAACGAACGCGCTACAGAGATTACTGGGCTACAACTTTCCCAGAGGTGTATGTATAGGTGGGTGACATCAGCAGCCTTGCCAAAGTTGAGTATATGAATTGTAAGGAGTGTGAGTACCCTAAAAAGCATTACCCTCTACATGGACAGGGTCAGACAGACACACACACTCGCCAAGTCTGGGGTTAGAATTCCTACCTAACTACTTTATTACACTATAGCTGTACATAGTTACAGGATGCACTACGGAGATTACTGGGCTACAACCTTCCCAGAAGTGTATTTCTAGCTGGGTGATATCAGCAGCTTTGCCAAAGTTGAGTATATGTAAATTGTAAGGAGTGTGAGTACCATAAAAAGCATTGTTTTCTACACAGCCAGAGACAGACAGACACGCACAAACACAGTTGCCAAGTCTGGGGTTAGAACTCCTACCTTACTAGTTTATCACACTACAGCAGTATGCAGTTATGGGACACGCCACTGAGATTACTGGGCTACAATTCTCC
This sequence comes from Protopterus annectens, assembly GCF_019279795.1. Lineage (NCBI taxonomy): Eukaryota > Metazoa > Chordata > Ceratodontiformes > Protopteridae > Protopterus > Protopterus annectens. The sequence goes on along the minus strand of NC_056728.1, from coordinate 604,243,932 downwards.
CAAAGGTGTATTTCACATTGGATGACCTCTGCAGGCTTGTCATAGTAGGGCTATGGGGAGGGCGGTGTGTGCATGGGCCATAACCCATTCATCTAGGGGTTGACACACCACATGCGGGCACACACAGGGTCATATGTCAAAGGTACATGTATACAGCTGCTAGATGACTACTTCCTTGTACAGTAATGTTGCACAGCTGACATGTGCACCACATAGTCTGTAATGCTGACAGATACTGGTGGCTCGTATCTGCAGTGAGCGACATCTGCACCTCATGTGTTTGGGGCCCTTTGGCTGTGTGCTGTGTGGGGCAGGCCTGGATGGCTCCTTGTCACAGTCACCCTCTTCCACACATCTATGTAAATCTACCTTTGGCTTATTATAGTGTGTTGTCCTGACATATATGTCTGTATTCCTATCCACTGTGTGTGCAAGCCATGAGTGGTGCATACTGATGAGTGTCTGCACTAACAACTGCAACTGCCAAATATGTCTGGTTTACTGGTGTTTGCAGTCATGGCCTTCATGTGTTTAAGTGTGTGAGCATGCCCAGTATGACCTTTCAGTATGTTGTTGACTGACATTGCCTTTATTTTTCTAAGTGTGTGAGCTTGCCCAGTATGGCCGTCTGTATTGAATGTGTGGATCATGTTCAGGTAGTTTGTGCTGCAGTGCTGACCTTTGTGTTGTACACCAACAGGTAGCATGTTGTCTCTGCAGGGTATACATCGAGCATTTGGTTTTAACTGTTCCTACATTTTTGCATAGCGGGGGGGTGGCCACACCTGACTGTTTCTACATTTCTACACAGGTGTGGGGGGCACACCTGACTGTTATTACATTACTATGTAGGATGGGGTGGCACACCTGACTATTTCTAAATTTCTACACAGGGTTTGGGGGGGCACACCTGACTGTTATTACATTACTATGTATGATGTGGGGGCACACGTGACACTTGCACACATTTGCTGTGATTGTACTGGTATGTCAGGTACTCCATTTCATTCTGTATTGCTAACTATCATGCTGACTAAAGGCATACCAGTGTACTGCAGATTGTGGCTTTGGTTGTCCTACATATTATTGTCTGACTTCCTACCCTTCAGAACTTACATCCCACTGCCTGCCCTGCTGTGGTCTGTCAGTGTAGGCCAGGGGGGAGGTTAACCATAGCCATCATTCTGGGGCCATGGCAAAGGCTCTCTTTGGGTTTGTCTACACCTGTCCTGCTGGCTGAGACTGTTGTTGGGTATGTGAACCATCCTGACTGGCATGTGTGGGTCATATGGACACACATGTCACTCAGCACATATCCTGCAGTGGGTTTTGTTACCCTGTGTAGTGCTGGCTACTATGGTGACTCCAGTATGTGTTACAGATGTCATGGTGCCACTATGGGTGCCTACTGTCTGCTGCCATAACATTCAGCCACCCAATTCCCTTGCATGCTCACATCCATACCATAACTACAGGTAACAACACATTTTACTCCATTTGGTAATTGGTAGGTTGACTGAATTACCTTGAGGGTGTGCCAGACTTGCAGATGGTGCTGGAGGGCTGCCTATCTCAGATGCACATAGTACACTCCCTATACATGGTTGAGTACAGGTAGTGTCATATTTGGCATCCCTTTTACTGTATGTGCAAGTCAGAGAGAGGTGTCTTACCCTGGGTCCCTACTGTGTCAGTGCATGTGCTATGCGTTGCCTCTTTGCCAAGGCCAGGGCATACTGGACATGCCTCCTTCTGCCTACTGGGGAAGGCTCAGGTTGTTCCTCCTCTGGATCACTCTGTGCCTGTGCAGGCCTTGGCATTGGTGGGGGGCTGTGTGATCCTGCCCCATGCTGTTCCTGCTGCAGCTGTTTCCACAGGATCATATTGTGTAGCATAGCACATACCATAACAATTTGGGTACATGTAGCTGGTGAATACTGCAAGACTCCACCGGATGTGTCCAGACACCAGAACCGTGACCTGAGCATCCCCAACACACACTCTGTTATATGTCTGGCCTGTGCATGTGCCTCATTATGGTGTTGTTCAGGTGTGTGTGCATTTCTGATGAGTGTCATCAGCCACAGCTCCAGAGTGTACCCAGCATGCCCACTAGGTGACCATAGGGGATGTCCCCATTGGCAAATCTTTAGTACAGCTGCGTCAGATGCCATATGTGGGAATTGTCATAGCTTCCAGGGCAGCCAGCACACACATTCATTATAATGCTGTGGGCATCACATATGACCTGGCAGTTGATGGAGGGGATGCCCCTGCGGTTGATGTAGGCCCTACCCTGCTCACCGGGTGGTGCTTTGATGCTTATGTGCATGCAGTCTGTAGCACCCACTACCCTAGGGTATGCTGCTATTTGGTGGAAGAGACGCATATTGCTGGTCAACACCTCACGGGTGTTTAGGAAATATATCTGCTGGCATGTGCTGACATGGCATCCAGGAACTGGTGGAATACACTGGATGCTGATGCCTGTGTGATCCCCATGATATCCCCAGTTGTGCTTTGAGAGGTACCTGTGGCTAGTATACCTAGGCCTACACATACCTTGGTATCCACTGGGATGGGTTCCCATCGGTCAGTTTGGTGTGTCAAGTGTGGCTGGCACAGCTCAACAATTTGCTGTAGGAGGTCTCTGTCCACCCTTTAGCACTCCACTATCTCTAGCTCATGTAGCCCCTGGTAGGTTACCCTGGGTCTGTACACTCTTCTCCACCTCCTCACTGTGGGTTGTTTGGCAGCATTCACATCCTCACCACCCTCAGCCTTTTGCATATGTTGTTCTATGTTGCATGCTGCAGCCCTTCTCATTTTGTAGGTTTGTTTGTTAAAATTCCCCTGCTTGTATACACCGGTGGTGTAGAGTGTGGGAAAAAACAGAGGGGAAGGTGTTTGCTTAGTTTATAGTAGTGTTCTGAACTGGGCTGGTCTGCTGCCTGTGTAATTGGCTGATTCTGATACATTTCACCTGCCAGCTATGCTAGTTCTCCTTGAATACCTTCCTACTGCTGTTTTCCCTTCCCATTGCCTCCCTATTTAAGCCTGTGTGCGTGCCATGCAAACAGAGTGCTCAAATGTGCACACTGCTGCTATTTCCTGGTTTAACTTGTTTTTTCTTCCTGTAAAACCCGGTGCGCGGCACGCACTCCCACTTACACTTTGTAAAGAGTGCTAGGCAGGTTTAGACACACCCCTTAGCTTACAGTATGCCTGACACCCACCCCCCCATGATGTCACCTACCTCCTAGTCTTGCACCCAGCTATTCATACTCTTACACTGTTGGGAGCTGCCTCACATGCTTGGTAAAACTGGGATTCACTATCCTTCCCCTCATTTGCATAGGATTGCCTGCTAATGCATAGTTACATATCTCACACTGAGCCTCCTCCCTTAGCAACCACTACTCACTGGCCAGGTTGTCTTCTGCCTACCGTTGACTTGCATGGCAGAATACTGATTTTAGTTAGAATGCTTATTTTAGGTTTATTTTCGTATTTTCCCCCCAATCCCATTTGCAACAGTCACTTCCAATATATCCCAATAATTTCCAACATGCAACTCAGGTAGACTTCCTCCTACAAAGGAAAGGACACTGGGGTAGAATCAATGATTGCAAAGTTATTCCCAGTGAAATAGCCAACCCACAGCATAAAACACTGATTGCCACAATCAGCTGCAAGCAGTGGTCAGAGAAGGCTCTAAGGTCAACAGAGACCAGTCTGAAGACCTGAAAATTGACAGGAGAGAAGGCACAATAATTCAGGGAATTACTCAGGAATCTAGCATCCCAAGAAGAGGAGGAAATAGATGAAATTGAAGAAGAATGGCGGTGCCTCAAAACAGCATGTGTGATGACTACAGAAAAGATATTCAGCTGAGCCTGGTATGGAAATATAAGGTACATAAGGAAAGCTGGTGGTGGAATGAAGTGCAGGAAATCACCAAAAAAAAGAAGGAGTGCAGGAAGAAGTGGGAGACAGAAAAGACTGACCAGGCTTGGAAGGAATACTGTTTGGTTAACAAAGAAGCTAAGAAAGGATTTGCAATAGCAAAGAGCAAGACATCACAGGCATTCTACCAGCTTCTAAAAAGTAAATCAGTAGCTGGCGCAAAGAAGTTATATCAGATTGAAGGGCAAAGACAGAAAGATAAAGAAGACAGTCAGACACCCTTCACAGGGGATGCCGGCAACAACCTGTTCACCAGTTCACGGGGCATCAAAGGCAGACTGAAAGAGAACTTCCAGCAGCTTCTGAATGAAGAAAACCTCACAGAAGCTGTACTGCCCCAGACACAGCCTACAATGAGAAAAGTGGAGGAGCCCACTGTAGAAAAAGTAAGAACAGCACTAAGGAAAATGAAGTCTGGGAAAGCAGCTGGCTCAGATGAGGTCACAGCAGATATGATAAAGATGCTGGGTGAGATGGGAAGAAATTGCTTCTGAGGGTACTCATAGCAGTGTGGAGAGAAAGGTGTTTCCTAGATGATGGGTGAATAAGCATGCTAGTGCCACTGCTCAAGAACAAAGGGGACATTCACAACTGCAGACAGTACAGAGGTATCAAACTCCTGTCACATTACATGAAAGTTCTAGACAGGGTGACTGATAAAGAAATACATAGAGTAGTAAAAAGTAAGATCGGAGATAAAGAGTCCGTATTCAGATCAGGATGCAGCACATCTGTCCGGATGTTTACAGTGAGACAGATAGTTGGGAAGAAGCTAGAGATGAGGATAGAGTTCATCTGGGCTTTCCTATACTTGGAGGAAACGTATGACAAGGTCCCAAGAAAGCTGATTTGCGCAGTACTGCAGTGGTTTGAAGTCTAAGAAACATTGGTAGAATTAGTGCAGGCTATCTAAAAGGACCCAATGGAACAAGTGCAAACAGTGTATGAACTCACAGAGGGGTTTCCAGTGGTAGTGGGTCTGCACCAGGGTTCAGCTCTGAGCCCACTGCTGTTCATACTGGTGATGGACTACATTAGCAAACCGATCAGTGGGGACAGAACAACAAAGTTGTTGTATGCAGACAATGTGGCATTACAGGCAGAATATGAACAAGAACTTCAGCAAAGAATAGAGAATGCAAAACTGAAGGCAGACAGGATGAAACTGATTACAAATAAGACAGTTGTAATGTCAGCAAATGGTGGAGTTCAGGAGAAGCTGAGAACTGAGATAGAAGGGAAAATAGTGGGACAGATTAACAACTTCAAATATCTGGGAGGGGTGGTGGAGGAGAAAGGAAGTCTGAATGAGGAGGTCAGTCAGGGAGGCTGCAGCCAGCTAACACAGAACATTGGGTGTAGTGTATGGCAGAAGAATGTCAAAGAAGCTGAAAAGTAAGGTGTACAAAACAGTGGTGTGACCAGTACTACTGCATGGTACAAATACCTGAGCAGTAAAGGCAGAGCAGTTGGGGAAGCTATAGGTGATGGAGATGAAGTACCTGAGATGGGTGGTAGTATGCACACTGGGGAACAGATGAAGAAATGGGGACTTAAGAGCAGAAGTCAATGCATCTCCAATTGCAGAGAAGGTCAAAGAGAACAGAGTACAGTGGCTCTAGCACATGATGTGCAGAAAAGCAGAAGGCAATCTGGTGAAGAAGATTTGGGACAGACAGGAAGAAGGCAAGAGGAAGCAAGGGTGTCCAGCAAAGAGGTGGATGGAATGTGTGAGAGAAGACCTGTGGCAGTCAGGCATTAGTGTTGAAGAAGGCAGGAGAGTGGCACTGAATAGATAGATATGGCAACAGCTGATATGTCACCCAAACCCCATGCAGAAAAGTGGAAAAAGGGGGTTGTCGATGATGATGATGAAAGAGGAGAATTTCTCTGGTTTATTCGGTCTGCATACCTCTCCTTTATACACCAATTACATAAATGGTTCTATTAACTGAAACATGCGGGAATCATCTCTGTCTATTATAAAATGTCAGCTGCCTCTCTAAAGCAGCAGTCATATTTGTAAATACTTACTTTATTTTATAATCTTGTTAATCAAGGGAATCCTAACTCTTATGAAGATGTATGTTTTTCTGCTTCTCCCTTTTTACAGGTTAATTAGAGATATATCTGTAATCATATTCACTTACTAGTTTCCCAGACCCACACTGATAAAATGGTTTATCAAACGGAATATCTTTTTCTCCTTTGACTAAATCCTTAAAGTAAAGAAAACATTTCCCTTTTATCATGCCATATGTTAAATTGGGAACTACTGCAGATAGGTGAGTATCTTTCAAAACACAGTGTGTGTTTTTAATAGAATGATGATATATTGATGTCTGTATTCATGAATACCATAACTGCTTTTTTGTAGTAAGTATATTCTTTTTACACACACAAACATGCACACATGCACACATATACACACTCACACACACACAAATGTCATATGGAACATTGGAAAGGGTTATGTCATCCATAACACGCCTGAAGAAATTCAACATGTACTACAAACTCAGTCAGAACCCTTCATTTCTTATGTATTAAACAAAGAAATGTTCCTTGGAATAAGCTCTTCTCCATACTATAAATGTTATATTTTAGCTTGCCTTCAAAAAAGTGACTACTAAAATTATACATAGAAAATAGAAGGTGCCAAAAGATTTTTTAGCAGCATCAGTATTAAATTATAGGAGACTGGCATCAACAATCTTGTTAAATCTTTCACACATTTTTGTGACTTATAATACATACCAATTACATGACTTCTGTCACCAGTATATGACTGGACAGATCCAGAAAGTCACCATTGCTCCATTAAATCTTTTAATGATTATTTTATTTTAAGTATAAATTGATATTAGTGTATTGGAAATGTAACAAAGGTCACCTGTCTTGTGAACTATATTATCTGCTTCCTTTTTATAATGCTCTAACATCTTTTCTCATCTATCTTTCTGGTTGTCAGTGTGTAGAATCTAACTCCTTTTGCATGTTGCAGGCCTAGACACTGCTAAGATGCCCTTTTGCCTTAACAGGGATTGAGTTATTATTTGGCTTGCTTTCACTGGTATATGCTGATTTGCATGTAAGATGATAGATGTGTTCTGGGACATTATTAGAGTAAACCACTGTCAGCAATGTAAGGTAGAATTACAGTTTCATATGTCTGAGCTCTTCCAACTTTTACAGCTGTTAGACTATTGGAAACTAAAATGCTCATACTCCATGAAAAGTTTATGCATAAAAACTTCCAAATTCTAGTCTTCAATTATCTTTCTGTGTGAGAAATGCATTTACACATATGTACATACATGAAGGACTTCGCAATGACCTTCTTACAGATTAATTTATTATCTGTACAGACTGAAAATTCACTTAATATGCTTTGCATCTTCACAGTGTGTATAGCTAATGTTGGTCAAAGAAACATATTTTTTATCAGCAGAGAGTACCTCTGTCATTCTGCAAGGTTTATTAATGTTCATTCAGTCCTTTATAGATCATTGCCAATGATTCAGTGTAACAGCTGGTAATGTTTATTGACGTTTGTATTAGGATTTGCAATTAAACAATTTCTTATTTTTGAAATGAAGTAATAGACACATAAACTGAAACCATTCTCTTTTCGTGTATTGTAGGACATAGGTCTTCTGCATAGTCTTTAAGCACAGATTTTTTTTTCTTTTGTTTTGTTTTGGCTTATAAATGCCAGTCTTGACAAGATATAGTTCATTAGAGAAGATATATGTAAGCTGAACTGTTTTACTGCCACAAAACAATTTATTTGAATATACGTGCACAATATAATATACTGCACTATGTTACTATCCCCTGCTAAGGTGGAGACTCTTGATTATTCCATTGTCAGTTGTGAACCATTCATTGCACAACATAATAAGGCTTCCACATGAAATGTTGGCAATTATGTCCCTAAACTATTCCTGCATCTTACCAATAAAATAAGTCATACTTGCATTTATAAATGCATGATAATGGAATAGCATGAATACAATAACTTAATGGTATTTTAGCTACTTACCTTACAATGGAAAGGGTCCTTCTCTAATTGCTGAGATAAGTGTGCTGTCAGACAATTTATGTTTGCTGCTTAACTCTTCATGAAATAGTAGGTGTCAGAAGACCAAGACTTTCCCCAGGTGTTATTTACAAACCTGCACATATTACATTCTGCTCTTTCAATGTGCATAGAAAGGAACATCCAGATATTTCAGTGACACCCGAATAAGGGTCAGCACATACCTGCCACGTATCATTCAGTATAAGGAGGCATTGTTTCTGTGCCTCTTAAATTTGTTCAGTGCTTCATCTGTTCCCCATAGAAAAGGTTCTGCCCATATGTCAAGTCTACAGATTCAGCCAGCTCCATAGTACACATATACAAAGCTGTGATTATCCCCAGCTGATCTTGTTTGAGTAGCGGGCAGAGGTGCTGGAGGGACCATCTAGGGAATGGAGAGAGTGAAAAAGCAGTATATGTGTGTTCAACATCCTTTTGAAAGGGTATAGCAAAACGTTTGCTACTCATAGTCAACCTGATTGACACCTAGCCACCCACCCAGTCTTCAAGATACAAGAAAAATGCAGGTGTGGTCAAACAAAGAATGGGTACAGTCAAGTCAGAGAAAGATGTATCATCCCTGTTTTCGAGGTCTGACATTGCAAGCTATACAGTGTCTGCTGAAAAAAGGGGGAGGTTAGGATAACACGATAACAATGGAGCCTGGCATAGTTGATTGCCACACATCCATACTGTCACATTCACAGATATTCCTCAGGACAGAAATTGAAAGAGTCCATAGGGACAGTAGGTAGAAGATGATCGAACAGGACATGGTCAGAAGAGAGAAATTAAAAACATCACATATTATTTTAAAGTATAGAATCAGAAACAAATGTTTCAGATATCAGTGATATTCACAATGTATTCTGAAATAGTGAAACATCCTTCAATTTGTTTGATTTGTTGTCTCTCTAATTCCCCTCACTGTGAAGGTTCAACAATACCTTTCTCTCTCACAGCATCCACAGAGGGTAAGAAGTATGATTCGCAGTAAGATGGGATAAGACATGCAGCTGACGTTTGAATTTCATGCCCAGAAACTGGTCACAAAACCAATCGTAGATCAATAAGTATAAGTAAGTCCTGCAGCAGTTTTCAGAACTGTGTGACATCGAAAGCTGCCATGCAATACATGCTTCTTTTGAGGATTGCAACAAGTGAGTGTATAACTGTTGGCCACAAACCCTGTATACAGGACAGAAAGTGCAGCTTGTGATGATCCGGAACATTTGGCATTCAACCTAAAGGGCACTTTAATACAGAGAAGCAAATGCTTATGTGTTGTGTGTCATTGGAAACTCGGTTCATTCTTAACCTGAGTAATATACTAATACCTTGAAGAGGCATATTTCAGGCCAAGGAAGAGAGTGCATGGATCAGAATATGTGCTCTTGCCTGTCAAGCAATGTTTGATTTGCAAATGTCTGTAAAAAATTGTGAAAATCATATACACATCACTGAGCAATTATAGCAGGCCTCACTCTGGTGGTGCATGTGGCTTGATGGATTTAAAAAGGGTTATATGTAACAACAGGAAACAAATCCTTGCTGAGTGATAGCCACAGCCCTTGACTCTCACCCCTCCTTTTAGTCCAAAATACACTTTAAAGTAAATATGAGAGGAAACAAATGGAACAATATTGGGTAATAGCAACACAGTCATTGAAGGTATCAAAAAATATATGGTGCCACTACGTAATGTAGAGCAATGGTCTGGTTTTCTTCAGAAACAATGTAATTTAATTTTCCTGTACCCGATGTTATGTTGTGAACAAGGGCTTCATTCTTACTTCATACCTGCCTTCCCAATACACCACAGAGACAAGTAACCAGTCAGTAATGGCACCAGTTTACTTCAGAAAAGAAGGCCTACATACAAAAGTACACTTTATAAAGGAAACTTACGAAAGGAGTCTGGCAAGTGTTGACAACCTGGGCTGTCAGATAGGATTTGCATTTGTAATAAAGCAGGATATAACTAGGTCTTCACAATGAACAGATAATTTCCCGTTGTAGGACTGTAGAAAAATAATAAAATGCCTTTTATTTTAACTGAAGTGCAGGCAACAGTTTTATACATCTCCAAATTGGAAAAATATTCATATCCTGCAACAGAAACAGTTTTGTGCCATAATTCCAGTGGCTGGAATGGGCCCAGTACATTTTGCTAAAGTAAGTTAAAGAGTTGAACTTCCACATATTAAGTTCAAAATGTCAGTAATCATTTAATGTTTTATGTGCATACACAATGATTTCTCAAAGGATTTTACTACAAAAAATGTGATATGTTTTTCAGCCAAATTACAAGGTGTTTTTAATCTCTGAGGGGTCACTCGCTGAGGAAGCAGATGTCACTTCAAGTTACAGTGACCCAAGAAATTAAACTGATAATACATTTAGCAAATATGCAAATGATCAAAAGAGTATAATGAGGAGGTGTAGTGACTTCCCACCATAAAAATGATATATTGAACCTTTCCAAGATTGACATCTGTTTAAAACAAAGTAAATTCAAACAGCTAGTTTTTCCCTAAAAAAATATTTTTAGACAAAGCATAAGTGTAATTCATATATTCTTGTTAATATAACTAAATGCAGATCAAATAATAGCAATTGTAATGCCAAAAAGTGCATTATTGTGTCATTTGGAAAACCAGCTGCACCAGAGAGCTATCACATTGACAATGCACATCTAAGAGTAGAACTAGTAATTAGGGATTTCAGAATTTATGTAGACAGCAACCGATCATTCAAGCAACATGTCTCCAGAGTTTTAAGGAAGTCCTTCCATACTGCACAGCTTATAAGTACAGGGATATCTAACAGGTACAGAGATGAGGAATAAGTTCTAGGTCGAGAGATGCTATTCCCCCACTTTATTCATCCCTCATTAGGGCCATCATTGACTACAATGCTCCTTTGGTGTACACCTGTCCAGGCATTTGCAACAACTAATGTGACCAAAGGGGTGGCTCTTACAAAAATAGTACTGGGCCTAAAGCACATGTCCTACATGGACTACCTTAAAACCCTGTCACTATACTCAGTCTCATACAAACTAAGAGTTGACCTATAACTGGCTTAGAAGCTATCCTCAGAAACAGTACTTAAGGACCTACCCCATGTCCATAAGTCTAATGGTACTAAGAATAACTGGTCCAGGGGTCTAAACCTCTTCTGCAATATAACTAGAATGGTTTGGAGGGCCAGGTGCATTTCTCAGTGGATACCACTACTGTGAAATGAACTTCCCATCCATGTAAAACAGGGCTCATTCACGTCTGTATTCAAATGTAATCTAGACCAATGCTTAGGAGTTAGGAAATTTACTGCAGGACTTACCCCTAATCTACCTATTGCACAAAGGGAAGACTTGAATGCCCTACCTTACAGTGAGGTCCCTATAATACTGAAGGGGTGAGCTTAACAATTAATTCTTTACAAATAAAAATTATTTAAATAAAATTATGGCAAGGATAGTTAAACACTTATGGGATAAAACAGCAAACCAACAAAACACCTATGGGATAAAATAGGAAGGCAACAAACTAGTTACATGGCCAGGCTTAAAATATCTTATCAGAGATGATAGCCGAGCTTTCTCCTATGAATGTATGAACCTATAATCATAAAATAGCTGTTGTTAGATCACACCAAGCTTGATCTAACAATAGTAATTTTATGACTCTATAATCATAAAATTGCTATTGTTAGATAAAGTTCAGTGTGATTTGTTCCATAGTTTTTTTGACACTTTATATAGGTGATCGTTGTCAATAACAGATAAACTTTCAATGACTAAGAAATAAATTATGTGATACATACGTAACTATAACTGTATGCATATACATATAATGTTATACTAAAAACATTATAAAAAATAAAAAAGTTCAGTTGGGCATTAGAAATATTCAAGAGATTCCAAACCCGTGGCATTATTTATAAGGCCATGTACTTGTCCTGTCACTTAATATACAAGAAAGATGAAGATGTAGGCTGCAGATATTCTTTCATTATGGGGGGTGAACCAGTATTTTCCAGAACTTTCTTTACAACTCAGTAACACATCCTACTTGGCGTAACTACTATGTCTGTAGATATTCACTACATGTGAATGTTAGTGTGTGCAGACATGGCCAGACTTGTAACCTTAAGTAACGTTGGATTAAGTGATTGATATGACAAACCTGCAGTAACATTAGAATAGAGAAACATGAGAGAAGAGATGTATATCCAATATTTCCAATGAAGCACTTCACACCTCTTTCTACAGCTGCAGTAGTTTATTACCTTGGTGACAGGACACACTGATAGCTTTCTGTAAGACTTGTATCCCTTTTGCCACACCATCCTATGACCAGACACAGCTGACAAGAGTGTCGAGTTCATCAGTAAAAACCCCATATCAAATAGATAATGCAGGTCATAAAATACCTTGCACAAAGCATATTTTTAACAGAGAGCAAAATGCAAGCTGTGATCACAAGTGATTTAATATCTTCTCATAAGTCTATTAAATACAGTGTATTACAGTTTTGGAGAAATTGCTGAAATTCTTTGGACTACCAACTACTTAATAGATACATTCTTAGATTTTAAGCACAGGTGTGAGATAGGACATGAATATGTCATATATCCGAATCATCAGATTATATCACATCAGTATCATATATCAGACATTGGCATGTCTGTTGCCACTGACTTATAACTCATAGATGCATCATCTCTCCAAGCACAATTCAACAAAGATAAACCCCTCAACCCCTGTCTTACATGAGAAAGTACTGACAGTGCAGTGTCTAGGCATATGCTCAAAGTAATTCCTTTATTTTGGGAGAGTTCTTCATTCTTCATGTTTCTACAACACGAAGTTGGTAAATAAATGGTCAGGTGTAGGGGTTTGTACCCCTTAAAAAAACAGCTTGCAACTTGACGAGTCATAGTGGCATCACTGTTTTCTGTTTAGTCAAGAGGATCAGGATTATCAAGCAAAAAAATTAAATATGGATGATTTTTAAAAAGAAAGGAATTGCAGTTTGTCTTAGCTTATGAAACAAGGATCACTGAAATAAATATACAGTACTTCAGGGAGTCTGGAGTGGTCTGTTAGGTAGCTGAAATCTTCATGTCAAGCAGCATTTTAAACAGGGTATAAGAAATAATAGTAAACAGGCTCATACTATTAAACTGATATCTATTGAAACACTGAAGATGTGATAAAAAGATTATAATGCAGTAATACCTTTAATGGTTTTAAATTATGAATAAAATGCTAATTGGGAAAAAATCAACTGACAATAATGCCAGAATATTTATTCAATCATTCTTCCATTAACTATCTAAGAATGGCAAGGCAGGTGGAGGACACATTCATCAAATTTAAGCGAAGAATATATGTATATGACTATAAAAGGAACTGTAACTTAATTGTCAAAAGAAAAAAACATGTATGAATATTTGATGTGCTATATACAAGTGTACTAAACAAGCATTTGTTTATGGTTTAATTAGGTAGACTACTTTTGATGTCAGAAACGAACAGGAAAAAAAGAAAGGTGGAATTTCAATCAATAAAAATAATATTGGTGTACTGAAACTTCAAAGAATGTACATTTGAAAACATTTTCAAAATGAAACATATATGAACTGCTGTGTCTTCTTAACTTGGCTACTGTCACATGGGGTGCAATCATAAAAATAAATAGTCCAATTTGTTCATTAGAGAAAAGAGTACTTTAACAATGACTGCAGCCATTATTAACACTGTCGTGAGTGAGTTTGAAAACAGCAGGAAAGTTAAGATTTTTAACAAGTGTCTGCTGCCTTTCACAGTATAGCCTCCTTCAATCACAAGTGTAGTCCCCCAACTCCAGGCAGAGCATGTTCTAAATACATTTGTACACATTTACATACATACATGCATATGCAATTGCATATATACATACATACATAAACTCTTAAAATTACAGGGATATGTGGAAAAAATAACCAAATAGACATTCTGAAAAAAAAATGAGAATACATCATTTTTAAAACAACTTTAAATTCTAGCACACCTTATTCTTTAAAATAATGGAGAATTCCTGACTATGAAGATATGAACTCTGTAAGAAGTTTAAAAGAGTTTAAGCCACAAGGAGCAAGTTATACAGTCTATAAAATTTTAATGATTTTTAGAGTCCTAGAGTCCTCTCGAGTGGTACATCAAAGAAGTCAAATGATTTTTTAAATATCAAGACAATGCAAAGGTTGTAGTTGGTATTCTCTAGATGACACATGATCTATGGCAACAACAAACCTCTTTACCAGTGTTTCCGTGACACAATTATGCAAGCTTATGTATGTGCACACGCAAACACACTGATACTCACCAAATAATCTGGTTACTAGTTTTGTCACATTTCCTTCCATGTTTACTCACTCTCTGTGGATTTGCAAAAGATTTATTCTACATTCTGAGTGGTAGATTTCATTTCTGTATACCTTGGAAGGGAAGAGAGGGTTGTTTTAGGTGCAGTCTCTCATTCACCCTCATATCATGAAGCATGAGTGATTCCTACTGATCAAAATGAAACCAACTAATCACTTATAGGTCATCCAGTTAGTTATTTTAAAGTATAATAGAAAGTTGTGCAACAGATATCCTGTTATCTATGTTACAGGAAAAACAATGGCATCTGGATGAAGAAGGAAAGTAATTGCAATGTTTATAACTAGATTTCAAATGAAAGTGTGAGGTCGTCCGCTGTGATTCTTGGACCACTGAGACAGAAAATATTGAAAGGAGGATTATACATACAGTTAGTTTGATCTTGGACCACTGAGACTGAAAATATTGAAAGGAGGATTATACATACAGTTAGTCCGACTGTGCAATATCTTGGACTTTTCCCTTTACTCTGAGGTGCACCAGTCTCAGCAACAGTGTGTGTGTGTGTATGTGTGTGTGTGTGTGTGTGTGTGTGTGTGTGTGTGTGTGTGTGTGTGTGTGTGTGTGTGTGTGTGTGTGTGTGTGTGTGTGTGTATGGGTACCTGACTATATAGAGAAAAATTACATTATTGAATGGCAAGTGACTGAACACAAATGGTCAGTCACCAGTCGATCTAAAAGCAAGATTTCAACTTGTTTTTTGCACCACCACCACCACAATCCCTGAAATTATATATACTAACTCTACTATTACAATATAGTGGGGAATCGGTACATACCCTGATCCCAACTGTGCCACAATATTGCACTGTAAAAAAATCCAGTATATTTAATCAGCTGATTTTTGATCATCTGTACTGGTATATTTCCCTTTGACTATTGGTACTCTCAGCAAATTGTTGGCAATCCTTGCATATAAGTACATATATAAACATATGTGTGTGTGTGTGTGTGTGTGTGTGTGTGTGTGTGTGTGTGTGTGTGTGTGCGTGTGTGTGTGTATGTAAATATAAACACACACACATGCACATACATGCACACACACACACACACATATATATATATATATATATATATATATATATATATATATATATATATATATATATATTATATTATATATATATATATATGGTTCCCTTTCAAAACATCTAAAACCCAAAACATCTAAAATCATAACATCGACACCATAACATCTAAAACCCAAAACATCTCAAACCCATCGAATTTCATAACATCTAAAATGTGCATCATAACATCGAACACTACATATCACATGATAATAACATCCCCTCCACATATAATGACACCAAACTAACAAACACACTTTTTACTACGTTTCACACTCCCCCGTAAATTAAATATACCAACTCCATGATCACACTACAGTGGGAAAAAGTTAATTTCCTAACCCCACTGTATCACGATCACCATAAAGAATGTACACATAATGTGTATATCACTTAACTTGTATGGCCTAAAAAACACATACAGAGTGGCAAAATAAAATCTATATAAATAGTATAAATTCCTACACTATATAAATAACTATAGAAATAAAAACTATAACATCTCATAGTGATACCACAAGAATAACAGATTAAACTATAACATTTACATGTTTGATGATACACTATTACATATTATACATTTTAGATGTTATGAAATTCGATGTTATAGGTTTTAGATGTTATGGATTTTAGATGTTATGGTCTTGATGTTTTGATTTTAGATGTTATGGGTTTTAGTTAGCATTGCCGCCTCACAGCAAGAGGTTCTCCGGTTCGATCCTCGGCTGGGGTGCCTTCTGTGCAGAGTCTGCATGTCCTCCCTGTGGTCACGTGGGTTTCCTCCAGGTGCTCCAGTCTCCTCCCACATCCCAAAGACATGCTGTAGGTGGATTGGACACACTAAATTGGCCCTAGGCTTGAGTGCATGCATGTTTGTGCCTTCTGTGGAAGGTTGGGCGTCGGGCTGGCAACTCGACACCATAAAACTCCACTGCCAATCATGAGTGGACGGCAATCCGCTGTGGCGACCCCTAACTGGGAAAAGCCGAAAGAAGAAGAAGATATAGATATATACTGCAGGTAGATTTATAAGGAACATATGTATGCAGAACACAGCCTCATCCCATTTCAGAGGAGTAGAGGGCAGAACAACATTGATAGCATTAAAATAAGTTGTGAGATTCACAGTAATACTTTGCTGATTGCATTGTACTATTCAAATCTGTAGTACTCGGAATTCCAGGTTTTGAACTTTCAAAGGAGAGCCATTTGTTAACAGTGATGATAGATGCAGCAGTCAAGAATCCTATCAGCTGCCTTCTTAAGAATGATCCTAGATGAATGAATGCAAAGCAAATAGAATGAGAAAGGAGATCTACAGTTAAAAAGGAAGTCCTCAAACAGCTTGAAATGTTTCAAGAAAAAAATCATTTTCTACATGAAAATGCATTAATATTTGTTGCCAAAGAATTAGGATTTTTGCTTGGAAAGGTTTGCGTAGGTACTTGTATACCCCAAGATACTCCAAGGAATGTTTCCTCAGTTAGACAGCAAACGCTGAAGGAATAATGGGGAAGAAAGATGTACCTGAGAGAATATACTTCGGAGTGTAATATGTTGGCAGAATTTAAAACTCCCCTGCAGAGTACTCTGTCAGGAATACTGGGCAAGCCAGTGAGTGTAATTAAGGAAATTAGTTTTTTGAGTTGGGATACAGGATCTGGATTGCCTAGACATAGTAGCACCTTGCTAAGGATAATTCTTGTAGCTGCCAGAAAAAAAGTAATTACTAGAAAATGGAAATCAAACCAATCATAGCTGAAGTAATGAATATCGTTAACAGATAAAAGAACAGGAGGTGAGGTCTTTAAAAACGGTGGGAGTAAATTATATAGAAAAAAATGGAAACTGTGGGATCAATGCATGCAGTAAAATGTTTTGGAGGAGGAACGAGGTTTACGAGAAGCCAGGAACTG